>NW_027414997.1:0-12443 GCF_964106895.1 Numenius arquata
GGTGAGACCCCCCCCCCCCCCAACCCCCCCCTTAATCCCCCCTCCCCGGACGTCTGGGTCCCCCTACTGGGACACCTCGGGCCCCTACTGGGACGCCTGGGTCCCCTCCCAGCACCCCGTATCCCTGGGGGTGCTCCCAGAGGATGATGGGGGGGGGTCAGGGGGGAGCAAAGTGGGGGGGGCACATTTGGGGGTGACCCCCCCCCCTCCTTGGACTGCCCCCGCCCCCTTATTCTGGGTCCCCTTCCCAGACTCCTGGGTCCCCTCCCAGCACCCCGTATCCCTGGGGGTGCCCCCAGAGGATGATGGGGGGGGGGTCAGGGGGGAGCAAAGTGAGGGGGGGCACATTTGGGGGTGACCCCCCCTCTCCTTGGACTGCCCCCGCCCCCCCATTCTGGGTCCCCTCCCCTGGACCCCTGGGTCCCCTCCCAGCACCCCGTATCCCTGGGGGTGCCCGCAGAGGATGATGAGGGGAGCAAAGAGGGGGGGGGTCAGGGGGGAGCAAAGTGGGGGGGGCACATTTGGGGGGTGACGCCCCCCTCTCCTTGGACTTCCCCCGCCCCCCCCATTCTGGGTCCCCTCCCAGCACCCTGTATCCCTGGGGATGCTCCCAGGGGATGATGAGGGGAGCAAAGGTGGGGGGGAGCAAAGTGGGGGAGCAGAGGTGGGGGGGGAGCAAAGTGGGGGGGGCACATTTGGGGGTGCCCCCCCCCTCTCCTTGGACTTCCCCCGCCCCCCCATTCTGGGTCCCCTCCCCTGGACCCCTGGGTCCCCTCCCAGCACCCCGTATCCCTGGGGGTGCTCCCAGAGGATGATGAGGGGGGGGGTCAGGGGGGAGCAAAGTGGGGGGGGCACATTTGGGGGTGACCCCCCCCTCTCCTTGGACTTCCCCTGCCCCCCCATTCTGGGTCCCCTCCCCTGGACCCCTGGGTCCCCTCCCAGAACCCCGTATCCCTGGGGGTGCTCCCAGAGGATGATGAGGGGAGCAAAGAGGGGGGAGTCAGGGGGGAGCAAAGTGGGGGGGGGCACATTTGGGGGTGACCCCCCCTCTCCTTGGACTTCCCCCGCCCCCCCATTCTGGGTCCCCTCCCCTGGACCCCTGGGTCCCCTCCCAGCACCCCGTATCCCTGGGGGTGCTCCCAGAGGATGATGAGGGGAGCAAAGAGGGGGGGGTCAGGGGGGAGCAAAGTGGGGGGGGCACATTTGGGGGTGACCCCCCCCCTCTCCTTGGACTTCCCCCGCCCCACCATTCTGGGTCCCCTCCCAGCACCCCGTATCCCTGGGGATGCTCCCAGAGGATGATGAGGGGAGCAAAGGTGGGGGGGGGGGGAGCAAAGTGGGGGAGCAGAGGTGGGGGGGGGGAGCAAAGTGTGGGGGGGGACATCTGGGGGTGACCCCCCCCCCTTCTTCTTCTTGCCCCCGCCCCCTATATCCTTAGGGATGCTCCGAGGCCGCTGTGATGCTGCTCAGTGGGGAGGGGGGGGGGGGAGGGGATGCCGGGGGGCAGATTTGGGGGTCACACACACCCCCCCTCCCCCTTCTTCCTGCCTCCCCCCCCCCTCCCAAATTGTTCTTTCCCCCCCCCCCCCCCCCCCAAAATTGCAGAGGGGTTCAAGGAGATCTGCCCGGCCGGCCCCGGTTACCATTACTCCGCTTCCGACCTTCGCTTCAACACCCGCTACTTGGGGCAGGATTTGGCCCGTGTCCCCCTGGGACGCCCCCGCGCTGTCACCGCCGCCCCCCCCGCCACCCGTGAGCACCCTCTGTGTCCCCCCCCCCCCTCCACCCCCCCCACCCCCCCCACCCCTCCAGCACCCCACGCCTCCTGGGGTCCCCACTTACAACCAACCCCCCCCCCCCCCCAACTCCACACCCCCCCCCCCGTCACCCTGCAGCCCGCTGGCAGGAGGAGAGGCGACCGGGTCCCCCCCCGCCCCCTGTCACCCGGATGCCACCCGTCCCCACGCGGCCACCGCTGGTCCCCGAGAGGCCACCGCTGGTCCCCGAGGTCATCGTGGTGCCACGACCCACCCAGGGGCTGGTGGGACCCTTCCCCACCCAGGAGGGGCCAGGTAAGGCTTTGGGAACGGGGGGCGGGGGGGGGCCACATGGGGAGAGTTGCGGGTTTGGGGGGGGGGAGAGTGTTGCACGCGTGTGCACGGTTGCACATGCGAGTGATTGCACGCGTGTTCCCCGTTGCACACGTGTGCACAGTTGCACGGGGTTGCACGTGTGTACAGGCTTGCCTGTGGGGGTGACGGCACGCGTGTGCACGGTTGCAGGTGGGGGTGACGGCACGCGTGTGCACGGCTGCGCACACGCACCCGGGTGATTGCACGCACGCTTGTGCGCAGTTGCATGCCTGCGTGGATGCGGCGGCACGCACGCATGCCTTGGTGTGCACGCTCACACTCGCGTGCACAGTTTCACACGTGTACGAGCCGTCGCACACGTGTGTGCACCGTTGCACGCGTGAGTGGTCGCTTGTGTGTGCAGGCTGGCAGAGGTTTACATGTATGTGCATGGTTTCACGTATGCACAAGCAGTTGCATGCACGGGAGCACCTGTGTGCGTGTGTGCACCGTCGGGCGCACGCAGAGTGTGCACGATTGCGCACACGCACCGGTTCCACACATGCCCGGTTGCACGTGTGTGGGGTTTCACACATGCTCGGCTGCACGTGTGTGGGGTTTCACACGTGCCCGGTTCCACGTGTTAACGCCTGTGTGCGTGTTCCACGCCGGCAGGGTTGCACGCGTGCGGGGCTGCGCGCCCGTGCACGCCGCACACGCCGACGCTTGCACGCGTACACGGGGGCAACACACACACGGGGCGACGCACGCCCGTGCTTGCACGCTCGCACCCTTGCACGCACGCGACGCGTCTGCGTGGCCGAAAACACGCACCGTTACACGCGTGGGCGCGGCTGCACGCGTGTGCGAGGCTGCCCGTGCCCAGGCCCCCCCCCTTCTCCCCCCTTCCCTCGTGCTTCCCCCCCCCCCCCCCCCCCCGTTGCAGCCCCCCCGGGCAGCGTGTGCGAGAGGAACCCCCAGATCTGCGGCCCCGGGCGGTGCGTGCCCCGAGGGGGGGGCTACACCTGCCTCTGCCACCCCGGCTTCTGGCTCAGCACCCAGGGCACCCACTGCATCGGTGAGCGGCGGGGGGGCCCCCCACCCACCTACCTCTGCCTGCACCCCAACACCTCTGCCTGCACCCCAACATCTCTGCATGCACCCCAACAACATCTCTCCGTGCACCCCAACAACATCTCACCGTGCACCCCAACATCTCCTCATGCACCCCAACATCTCTCCGTGCACCCCAACATCTCTGCATGCACCCCAACAACATCTCACCGTGCACCCCAACACCTCACCGCGCACCCCAAAATCTCATGCACCCCAACATCTCCTCATGCACCCCAACATCTCTACGCGCACCCCAAAATCTCTCCGTGCACCCCAACATCTCTCCATGCACCCACCCATCTTGCCATGCACCCCCACCTCTGCCTGCACCCCAACACCTCTGCATGCACCCCAGCATCTCTCCGTGCACCCCAACAACATCTCACCGTGCACCCAGCCACCTCGCCGTGCACCCAGCCACCTCACCGTGCACCCCAACATCTCCTCATGCACCCCAACATCTCTCTGTGCACCCACCCATCTTGCCGTGCACCCCCACCTCTGCCTGCACCCCCCACCTCTGCCTGCACCCCAACACCTCTGCATGCACCCCAACATCTCACCGTGCACCCACCCACCTCACCATGCACCCCAACATCTCACCATGCACCCCAGCATTTCTCCATGCTCTCCAACATCTCTCGATGCACCCACCCATCTCACCACGCACCCACCCACCTCTGCCTGCACCCCAACATCTCTCCATGCACCCCAACATCCCTCTGGTCACCCACCTCTCCCTGAACCCCCCCATCCCTCTGAGCACCCCCATCTCCACGCACCCATCCTTCTGGATGCCCACCTCTCCATCCACCCACCTTTCCCTGAACCCCCCCATCCCTCTGAGCACCCACCTCTCCATGAACCCACCCATTCTTCTGGACACCCACCTCTCCATGCACCCACATCTCCACGCACCCCCCCATCCCTCTGAGCACCCACCTCTCCCTGAACCCACCCATCTCTCCATGAACCCCCCCATCCCTCTGAGCACCCCCATCTCCACGCACCCATCCCTCTGGTCACCCACCTCTCCATGCACCCACCTCTCCCTGAACCCCCCCATCCCTCTGAGCACCCACATCTCCGTGAACCCACCTCTCCCTGAACCCCCCCATCCCTCTGAGCACCCACATCTCCGTGAACCCATCCTTCTGGACACCCATCTCTCCATGCACCCACATCTCCACGCACCCACCCACCTCTCCCTGAACCCCCCCATCCCTCTGAGCACCCACCTCTCCATGAACCCACCTCTCCCTGAACCCCCCCATCCCTCTGAGCACCCCCATCTCCACGCACCCATCCTTCTGGACGCCCACCTCTCCATGCACCCACATCTCCCTGAACTCACCCATCCCTCTGAGCACCCACCTCTCCATGAACCCACCCATTCTTCTGGACACCCACATCTCCACGCACCCATCCTTCTGGACACCCACCTCTCCATCCACCCACCTCTCCCTGAACCCCCCCATCCCTCTGGTCACCCACCTCTCCATGAACCCACCTCTCCCTGAACCCCCCCATCCCTCTGGTCACCCACCTCTCCACGCACCCACCTCTCCATGAATCCACCCATCCCTCTGAGCACCCACCTCTCCATGAACCCACCTCTCCATGCACCCACCCATCCTTCTGGACATCCACCTCTCCATCCACCCACCTTTCCCTGAACCCCCCCATCCCTCTGATCACCCCCATCTCCACGCACCCACCTCTCCCCGAACCCCCACAACCCCCCCCCCCACGACCCCCCCCCCCCCTTCACCCCCTCCCGCTGTCCCCAGACGTGGACGAGTGTCGCCGCAGCCCCCGGCCCTGCCCCAACGGCCGCTGCGAGAACTCGGTGGGGAGTTTCCGCTGCCTCTGCTCCCCGGGCTTCCGTCCCGGCGCCACCGGCACCCACTGCCAAGGTCAGCGGGGACCCCCGGGTGACCCCCCCCCCCCACCACCCGCACCCCCGGCTCCTCGGGTGGCCTGACACGTCGTGTGTGTCCCCCCCCCCACCCCACCGTGTCCCCGCAGATGTGGACGAGTGCGCCCAAAGCCCCCCGCCCTGCGCCCATGGGCGCTGCGAGAACTTGCCCGGTGGCTACCGCTGCACCTGCCCCACCGGCTACCGGGGGATGGCGCCCGATGAGCCCTGCGAGGGTGAGTGGGGGGACAGGGGGGGGCTGAGTCTGTGCCACCCTGGGGGTCACCATACCATGGAGTCACCGTACCATGGGGGTCACCATGCCATGGGGGTCACAGGGCCACCATGCCATGGGGTGAATGTTCCTTGGGCTCAACGTTCCTTGGGGTCAACATGCCATGGGGTCACTGTGCCACGGGGCCACCATGCCATGGGGGTCACCGTGCCATGGGGTCACCATGCCATGGGGGTCACCGTGCCACAGGGCCACCATGCCATGGGGGTCATCGTGCCATGGGACCACCATGCCATGGGACCACCATGCCATGGGGTGAATGTTCCTTGGGCTCAACGTTCCTTGGGGTCACCGTGCCATGGGGTCACTGTGCCACGGGGATAACCATGCCATGGGGTCACCATGCCACAGGGCCACCATGCCATGGGGTCACCATGCCATGGGGTGAATGTTCCTTGGGCTCAACATTCCTAGGGGTCACCGTGCCATGGGGTCACTGTGCCACGAGGCCACCATGCCATGGGGTCACCATGCCATGAGCTCACTGTGCCATGGTCTCCCCGTGCCACAAGGTCAATGCTCCATGGTCTCCCCATGCCATTGGGTCACCATTTCATGGTCTTCTCATGCCATGAGGTCAACATACCATGATCTCCCCATGCCATGAGGTCAATGGTCCATGGTCTCCCTATGCCATTGGGTCACCATGCCATGGTGTCCCCATGTCACTGGGTTATCATGCCATGGTCTCACCATACCATGAGGTCAGTGAGCCACGATTTCCTCATGTCATTGGGTCACCATGCCATGCTGTCACCCTGCCATGGGGTCATCGTGCCATGGGGTCATCGTGCCATGAGGTCACCATGCCGTGCTATCACCATGCCATGGGGGGTCATTGTGCCATGGGGTCACCACATCATGGAGTCATCGTGCCATGGGGTCACCGTGACATGGGGGGGTCGTTGTGCCATGGAGTCACCACATCATGGGGTCATCGTGCCATGGGGTCACCGTGCCATGCTGTCACCATGCCATGGGGTCATCGTGCCATGGGGTCATCGTGCCATGAGGTCACCATGCCGTGCTATCACCATGCCATGGGGGGTCATTGTGCCATGGGGTCACCACATCATGGAGTCATCGTGCCATGGGGTCACCGTGACATGGGGGGGTCGTTGTGCCATGGAGTCACCACATCATGGGGTCATCGTGCCATGGGGTCACCGTGCCATGCTGTCACCATGCCATGGGGTCATCGTGCCATGGGGTCATCGTGCCATGAGGTCACCATGCCGTGCTATCACCATGCCATGGGGGGTCATTGTGCCATGGGGTCACCACATCATGGAGTCATCGTGCCATGGGGTCACCGTGACATGGGGGGGTCGTTGTGCCATGGAGTCACCACATCATGGGGTCATCGTGCCATGGGGTCACCGTGCCATGCTGTCACCATGCCATGGGGTCATCGTGCCATGGGGTCATCGTGCCATGAGGTCACCATGCCGTGCTATCACCATGCCATGGGGGGTCATTGTGCCATGGGGTCACCACATCATGGAGTCATCGTGCCATGGGGTCACCGTGACATGGGGGGGTCGTTGTGCCATGGGGTCACCACATCATGGAGTCATCGTGCCATGGGGTCACCGTGCCATAGGGGGGTCATTGTGCCATGGAGTCACCACATCATGGGGTCATCGTGCCATGGGGTCACCGTGCCATGCTGTCACCATGCCATGGGGAGGTCATTGTGCCATGGGGTCACCACACCATGGGGTCATCGTGCCATGGGGTCACCGTGCCATGGGGTCACCGTGCCATATCCGTCCTTTCCGTCCCTCACAGACATTGACGAGTGCGAGAACCACCTGGCCTGCCCTGGCCAAGAGTGCGTCAACACCCCGGGCTCCTTCCAGTGCCAACCCTGCCGCGAGGGCTTCCAGCTCCACCGCAGCCGCTGCGCAGGTACCCCCACCCCGTCCTCCCCCAAGGGGCACCCCTAACCCCCTTCTGGGGTACCCACCGTAACCTTCCTGTCCCCCAGACGTGGACGAGTGCGCGGTGGGCTCCCCCTGCGGTCCCCACGGCCGCTGCGCCAACACCGAAGGGTCTTTCCGCTGCGAGTGCCAGCGCGGTTACCGGGCGGGCGCCAGCGGGGCGCCGTGCGCGGGTGAGTGGGGACCTTGGTGGTGGCACCTCGTCCCCGTCGCCCACCCCTGACGGCACCGCCCGCGCCCGCAGACGTCAACGAGTGCCTGGAGGGCGACTTCTGCTTCCCCCACGGCGAGTGCCTCAACACGGAGGGCTCCTACGCCTGTCTCTGCGCCCAAGGCTACGCCAGCACCCCCCAGGGCACCGCCTGCGCCGGTGGGTGACACCCCGCGCCCTGACCCTCCCGCTCGCCCTGCCCCTCCTGCTCATCCCCATCCCTGTGTCCCCATCCCAGTCCCCATGCCCATCCCGCTCCCCATCCCAGTCTCCATATCCAGTCTTCTTCTCCATGCCCATCCCGGTCCCCATGTCCATATGCCCATCCTGGTCCTCGTGCCCATCCCAGTCCCCGTGCCCATCCCAGTCCCCATGTCCCCACACACATCCCAATCCTCATGCCCATCCTGGTCCTCGTGCCCATCCCAGTCCCCATGTCCATCCCGGTCCCCATGTCCCCATGCCCATCCCAGTCCTCATGCCCATCCCGGTCCCCGTGCCCATCCCAGTCCCCATGTCCCCATACACATCCCAGTCCTCATGTCCCCATGCCCATCCCGATCCTCATGCCCATCCTGGTCCTTGTGCCAATCCCAGTCCCCATGTCCATCCCGGTCCCCATGTCCCCATACACATCCCGATCCTCATGCCCATCCTGGTCCTTGTGCCCATCCCGGTCCCCGTGCCCATCCCGGTCCCCGTGCCCATCCCGGTCCCCATGTCCCCATGCCCATCCCGGTCCCCATGTCCCCATGCCCATCCCAATCCTCATGCCCATCCTGGTCCTCGTGCCCATCCCAGTCCCCGTGCCCATCCCAGTCCCCATGTCCATCCCAGTCCCCATGTCCCCATACACATCCTGGTCCTCATGCCCATCCCAGTCCCCGTGCCCATCCCAGTCCCCATGTCCCCATGCCCATCCCAGTCCCCGTGCCCATCCCAGTCCCCATGTCCATCCCAGTCCCCATGTCCCCATACACATCCTGGTCCTCATGCCCATCCCAGTCCCCGTGCCCATCCCAGTCCCCATGTCCCCATGCCCATCCCAGTCCCCATGTCCATCCCAGTCCCCATGTCCATCCCGGTCCCCATGTCCCCATGCCCATCCCGATCCTCATGCCCATCCTGGTCCTCGTGCCCATCCCAGTCCTCGTGCCCATCCCAGTCCCATGTCCCCATGCCCATCCCAGTCCCCATGTCCATCCCAGTCCCCATGTCCCCATGCCCATCCTGGTCCTTGTGCCCATCCCAGTCCCCATGTCCCCATGCCCATCCCGGTCCTCATGCCCATCCCAGTCCCCATACCCATCCCAGTCCTCATGTCCCCATGCCCATCCTGGTCCTCATGCCCATCCCACTCCCCGTGCCCATCCCAGTCCCCATGTCCCCATCCCCACCCCAGTCCCCTGTGCCCATCCTGGTCCCTGCTTCTCTCTCCCACTCGTGCCCCCTTTTCCCCCCCATGTCCCTGGCAGACGTGGACGAGTGCCAGCGCGGTGGCGTCTGCGAGGGCGGGCGCTGCACCAACACCGACGGCTCCTTCGAGTGCCAGTGCCCGGCCGGTTTCCGCACCGACGCCGATAAAGCCCTGTGCCAGGGTGAGGTGCTGTGGCCGTACCGGTGACGGGGAAGGCCATCCCCGTGGCCGTGGGGCTGGCATCGAGGGTGGCCTGTCCCCACAGACGTGGACGAGTGCCAGGAGTACGGTGCCAGCCTCTGCGGTGCCCAACGCTGTGACAACATCCCCGGTTCCTACCGTTGCGTCACCGATTGCCAACCCGGCTACCGGGCCAGCGACAGCGGGGACTGCGTCGGTGAGTGCCGGGATGGGACTGGGACGGGTACTGGGAGCGGGACGGGCACGGGGACCAGGGTGGGCAGAGGGACCAGGATGGGGATGGGGACTGGGGTTGGCATGGGGACCGGGATGGTCTTGGGGACCTGGATGGACATGGGGATTAGGATGGGGATGGGGATTGGGGTTGGCATGGGGACTGGGATGGGCACGGGGACTGGGAGGTCTTGGGGACTGGGATGGGTACGGGAACTGGGATGGATATGGGGACTGGGATGGGATGGGAACTGGGATGGCTATGGGGACGTGGGGACCAGGTTGGGCATAGAGACTGGGATTGGTACGGGGACTGGGATTGGCACGGGGAGTGGGATGGTCTTGGGGACTGGGATGGACATGGGGACTGGGATGGACGTGGGGACTGGGATGGGATGGGAACTGGGATGGCTATGGGGACGTGGGGACCAGGTTGGGCATAGAGACTGGGATTGGCACGGGGACTGGGATTGGCACGGGGAGTGGGATGGTCTTGGGGACTGGGATGGACATGGGGACTGGGATGGGGACTGGGATGGGATGGGAACTGGGATGGGATGGGAACTGGGATGGCTATGGGGATGTGGGGACCAGGATGAGCACATGGACTGGAATGGTCAATGGTACTGGGATGGTCCTGGGGACTGGGATGGTCCTGGGGACTGGAATGGTCAATGGTACTGGGATGGACACGGGGACCAGGATGGTCCTGGGGACTGGGATGGGCACAAGGGCCAGGATGGCCAGAGGAACTAGGATGGACGTGGGACAGGCATGGGGACTGGGATGGCCACGGGGACCAGAGCGTGTATGGGGCTGCTCCTGGTCCCCGGTGTCCCCAGCCTGCCGTGCCCCCCGGGCCGGCCCCGGTATGTCCATGTGTGTCCCCCCCCCATCCCCACAGACGTGGACGAGTGCCAGGAGTACGGTGCCAGCCTCTGCGGTGCCCAACGCTGTGACAACATCCCCGGTTCCTACCGCTGCGTCACCGATTGCCAGCCCGGCTACCGGGCCAGCGACAGCGGGGACTGCGTCGGTGAGTGCCGGGATGGGGACAGCGGGGACCATGCCGTAGGGGGACGGGGGTACCATGCCATGGGGCGCAGAAGGGCAGCAAGGACCGTGCCATGGGGTGCAGAGGGCCAGAAGGACCATGCCATGGGGTGTTGAGGGCCAGAAGGACCCTGCCATGGGGCACAGAGGGCCAGAAGGACCATGCCATGGGGTGTTGAGGGCCAGAAGGACCCTGCCATGGGGCACAGAGGAGCAGAGGCACCATGGGGACAGCAAAGACCGTGCCATGGGGTGAAGACCAGAGGAACCATGGCATGGGGCAAATCAAGGACCATACTATGGGGTACATCAAGGACCATGCCATGGGGTGCAGAGGGACCATGCCGTGGGGCACATCAAGGGCCATTCCATGGGGTGCAGAGGGACCGTTCCATGGGGCACATCAAGGACCATACTATGGGGTACATCAAGGACCACTCCATGGGGCATATCAAGGACCATACTGTGGGGTGCAGAGGGACCATGCCATGGGGCACACCAAGGGCCATGCCATGGGGTGCAGAGGGACCATTCCATGGAGTGCAGAGGGACCATGCTGTGGGGCACATCAAGGGACTATGCCATGGGGCACATCAAGGACCACTCATGGGGCACATCAAGGACCATGCCATGGGGTGCAGAGGGACCGTGCTGTGGGGCACATCAAGGACCATGCCATGGGGCACATCAAGGACCATGCCATGGGGTGCAGAGGGACCATTCCATGGGGTGCAGAGGGATCATGCTGTGGGGCACATCAGGGACCGTGCCATGGGGCAAATCAAGGACCACTCCATGGGGCACATCAAGGACCATGCCATGGGGTGCAGAGGGACCGTGCTGTGGGGCACATCAGGGACCGTGCCATGGGGCAAATCAAGGACCACTCCATGGGGCACATCAAGGACCATGCCATGGGGTGCAGAGGGACCACGCCATGGGGCACATCAAGGACCACTCCACGGGGCACAGCGATGCCGAGGTTCCACCCCACGGTGCACAGAGAGGCTGAACCCCCACCACCAGGGTGGCCTCATCACCCCACTGCTGTGTTTGGGGGGGGGGGGGTGGGGGGGGTGTGTGTGTCACCCTCCCATGCCCCCCAAAAATACGCTTCCCCCCCCCCCCGTTTTTCAGACGTGGACGAATGCGCCAACGAGACTTTGTGTGGGGCTCACGCCACGTGTCACAACCTCCCCGGTTCCTTCCAGTGCGCCTGCGACCCGGGCTACGAAACCGCCCGTCACGGCCACCACTGCGTGGGTACGGCCAGGACCTTGTTGGGGGGGGGGGGACGGGGACACCCCCGTCGTCGTCCCCCCCCCAAAAAAAAAAAAAAAAAACCCCAAAAAAACTCATTTCCCGCAGACGTGGACGAATGCGAGACCTTACGGGGGGTCTGCGGGGCCGAGCGCTGCGAGAACGTGGAGGGCTCCTTCCTCTGCCTCTGCCCCGACAGCCGTCAGGAATTCGACCCCGTGACGGGGCGTTGTGGTCCCCCCCCGGCCACCCCCCCTGGGACCCCCCAAAATCCCCTGCCTCCTCCCCCGGGGGTGGCCGCCTGTTTCAGCAAAGCTTGTGGGGTGCTGGCCCCCAACGTCACCCGACAGCAATGCTGCTGCAGCCTGGGCTGGGCTTGGGGCACCCACTGCCCGGCACCCCCCTGCCCCACCCCCGGCACCGGTAGGACCCCCCCAAAAACCCACCCGCCCCCGAACCCCACCTTGGGGGGGGGGGGGCGTCTGGCCCCACCCCAGGTTGGGGGGGGGGGGGTGGGGGGTGTCAGCACTCGACGTGGGGCGTGCTGGTGGCATCCTGGGGTTGTTTGGGGGGGGGAAGGAGGGGGTGTATGGGCAGGGATTGGGGTGTAGGGGGAGGTATTGGGGTGCAGGGGCAGGGGAGGGGGTGCAGGGGGAGGTATTGGGGGGCAGGGGGAGGGATTGGGGTGCAGAGGGAGGTATTGGGGTGCAGGGGGAGGGATTGGGGTGCAGGGGGAGGTATTGG
>NW_027414998.1:0-7500 GCF_964106895.1 Numenius arquata
CGCGCGCGGCAGAGGCAGACGCGCGCGCGCGCAGAGAGCGAAACTCGCCCCCCCACCGGCCCCCCTCTTGCCCTCAAGCCGCCCCCCCACCCCCGTCCACCGCCCGCTTCACGGCGAATCCGGCCACCCGCTCCTCCTCCCGCCCGCAGGTTTCGCCGCTCCCGGGGAAAGACGACGGGAGACTTTAGGACCCAGCGGAGCCCCCGCCGGCTCCGCGCCCCGGCGGGAGAGGGGAATCCCGGCGGCGCGACCGGTCTCTGACCCCGGCTGCCGAGTCTCTACCCCGCCCTGCCCGTGCCCCGGCTCCCGCCCTGCTTTCTCGGGCGGCGGGGACGGCCGGTCGCTCCTTCAGCCCGCCCGCCCGCCCCTGCCGCGGGTTGCCAACCGACAGAAGGAAGGAAGGAAAAGAACCGCAACCGAGCCAAGCGGGAATTTTCTCCGAAAAGAGAGACCGCGCCCCGCACGCCCTCTCCCCTGCCTACCTCTGCGCCGGGCTCCCCGCCTGCTCGCCGAGCGCTCTCGCCTGCTGCCGCAGCGGCATCCCCTCCTTTCCCTTCCCTGCCTTTGGCGCCAATGAGCCCGCGACCGTTAGCGCGGCGGGAACCCCCGCCTTTCAACCGCGGGCGGGGGGTGGGGGGGACACGCGCGCATGCGCAGGGCGCGCAGCTGCGGGCCCACCCCCCGCTCCCCCGCCCCGCTGCTCCGCGGAGGGGGGGAAGGGGAGAAGGGGGAAAATGACGGCGAGGGGGAAAATCTCCCCCATCCCGCCGCGCGTACACCCACAACCCCCTCCCCCCCCCGCAAAGACCTCACACAGCCCCCCTCTCCCCCCCGCCCGCAGCCCCCCGAGCCAAAACCGAGCGGAACGGAAAAGCCCACCGCGAGAGGCGAAAGCCGGCGAGCGCCCGGCGGCGCCGGCACCCGCCGCCGGATCGGGGCCGCCGGTCCCCGAGTCCGCCGGCGGCCGGCGAGCTCGCGTCGCGGCGGGGCGCCGGGCGGCTCGCGGCGGGGGCCGCCGGCTCTCGCCGACCCCGGCGGCCGGGGAGGCAAAGCGGCGGGGGGAAAAGCACCCGCCCCGGCACCCCCGCCCCACCGCGCGCGCCCACACGCGCAGCCCCCCCAACGCCCTCAGCCCCCCCACGCCCCCCCTCGCAGCCCCCCGAGCCAAAACCGAGCGGAACGGAAAAGCCCACCGCGAGAGGCGAAAGCCGGCGAGCGCCCGGCGGCGCCGGCACCCGCCGCCGGATCGGGGCCGCCGGTCCCCGAGTCCGCCGGCGGCCGGCGAGCTCGCGTCGCGGCGGGGCGCCGGGCGGCTCGCGGCGGGGGCCGCCGGCTCTCGCCGACCCCGGCGGCCGGGGAGGCAAAGCGGCGGGGGGAAAAGCACCCGCCCCGGCACCCCCGCCCCACCGCGCGCGCGCCCACACGCGCAGCCCCCCCAACGCCCTCAGCCCCCCCACGCCCCCCCTCGCAGCCCCCCGAGCCAAAACCGAGCGGAACGGAAAAGCCCACCGCGAGAGGCGAAAGCCGGCGAGCGCCCGGCGGCGCCGGCACCCGCCGCCGGATCGGGGCCGCCGGTCCCCGAGTCCGCCGGCGGCCGGCGAGCTCGCGTCGCGGCGGGGCGCCGGGCGGCTCGCGGCGGGGGCCGCCGGCTCTCGCCGACCCCGGCGGCCGGGGAGGCAAAGCGGCGGGGGAAAAGCACCCGCCCCGGCACCCCCGCCCCACCGCGCGCGCCCACACGCGCAGCCCCCCCAACGCCCTCAGCCCCCCCACGCCCCCCCTCGCAGCCCCCCGAGCCAAAACCGAGCGGAACGGAAAAGCCCACCGCGAGAGGCGAAAGCCGGCGAGCGCCCGGCGGCGCCGGCACCCGCCGCCGGATCGGGGCCGCCGGTCCCCGAGTCCGCCGGCGGCCGGCGAGCTCGCGTCGCGGCGGGGCGCCGGGCGGCTCGCGGCGGGGGCCGCCGGCTCTCGCCGACCCCGGCGGCCGGGGAGGCAAAGCGGCGGGGGGAAAAGCACCCGCCCCGGCACCCCCGCCCCACCGCGCGCGCCCACACGCGCAGCCCCCCCAACGCCCTCAGCCCCCCCACGCCCCCCCTCGCAGCCCCCCGAGCCAAAACCGAGCGGAACGGAAAAGCCCACCGCGAGAGGCGAAAGCCGGCGAGCGCCCGGCGGCGCCGGCACCCGCCGCCGGATCGGGGCCGCCGGTCCCCGAGTCCGCCGGCGGCCGGCGAGCTCGCGTCGCGGCGGGGCGCCGGGCGGCTCGCGGCGGGGGCCGCCGGCTCTCGCCGACCCCGGCGGCCGGGGAGGCAAAGCGGCGGGGGAAAAGCACCCGCCCCGGCACCCCCGCCCCACCGCGCGCGCCCACACGCGCAGCCCCCCC
This sequence comes from Numenius arquata, assembly GCF_964106895.1. NCBI lineage: Eukaryota > Metazoa > Chordata > Aves > Charadriiformes > Scolopacidae > Numenius > Numenius arquata. The sequence continues at coordinate 2,378 of NW_027414998.1, forward strand.
AACGCCCTCAGCCCCCCCACGCCCCCCCTCGCAGCCCCCCGAGCCAAAACCGAGCGGAACGGAAAAGCCCACCGCGAGAGGCGAAAGCCGGCGAGCGCCCGGCGGCGCCGGCACCCGCCGCCGGATCGGGGCCGCCGGTCGCCGAGTCCGCCGGCGGCCGGCGAGCTCGCGTCGCGGCGGGGCGCCGGGCGGCTCGCGGCGGGGGCCGCCGGCTCTCGCCGATCCCGGCGGCCGGGGAGCGAAATAGGCGTCCAGAGTCTGCTCAGGCAGACTTGCCGCCAGCAGCGGCGTCGGGGAAAATAAACAGATTATTATTTAACAACTGGTAATTCATCATCATAAGGAGCAATAAACCGACCGTAACAGTAATAGTAATAAGAGCAACAATAACGACTATTAAAAAAAAAAAAAATCACAACTGTTCCGCGCCCCTCCTCTTCCCCCCTCTCCCCGCCGCTCCGGGAGATCCGGGTGAGGGTTGCCCCTGTATTAGAGACGCCCGAATCTTGAAATAGGCGAAGGGGGGAGAAAATTAAAGAGCCAAAAAAAAAAAAAATCGAACATCCCCCCCCCCCAGCTCGGTCTGCTGTATCCCCATCAGGGCGTACCCAGTACCGGAAACGCTTGACTCTTTAAATCGGGGGACGAGGGCGAGAACGATAGTTAAGGAAAAAAAAAACCCACACGGTATAAATAATCCCCCCCCCACCCGCCCCCCCCGTAATCCTTCCACCCTGGGAGAACCGGGATACGGCAGCCGCGCCGTCCCGGTCCGGGTGGGTCTACCCGCCTCGGCAGCCGGCTGCCAGGTCTACTCACCTCCGGGACCGGTCCGGGCGTCCAGGTCTACCCGCCTCGGCAGCCGGCTGCCAGGTCTACCCACCTCCGGGACCGGTCCGGGCTGCCAGGTCTACCCGCCTCCGGGACCGGTCCGGGCTGCCAGGTCTACCCGCCTCGGCAGCCGGCTGCCAGGTCTACCCACCTCCGGGACCGGTCCGGGCGTCCAGGTCTACCCGCCTCCGGTCCGGGCTGCCAGGTCTACCCGCCTCCGGGACCGGTCCGGGCTGCCAGGTCTACCCGCCTCCGGGACCGGTCCGGGCTGCCAGGTCTACCCGCCTCGGCAGCCGGCTGCCAGGTCTACCCGCCTCCGGGACCGGTCGGCCAGGTCTACCCTGCTCCGGTCCGGGCGTCCAGGTCTACCCGCCTCCGGTCCGGGCTGCCAGGTCTACCCACCTCCGGGACCGGTCGGCCAGGTCTACCCGCCTCCGGTCCGGGCGTCCAGGTCTACCCGCCTCCGGTCCGGGGTGCCAGGTCTACCCGCCTCGGCAGCCGGCTGCCAGGTCTACCCGCCTCCGGGACCGGTCCGGGCTGCCAAGTCTACCCGCCTCCGGTCCGGGCTGCCAGGTCTACCCGCCTCGGCAGCCGGCTGCCAGGTCTACCCGCCTCCGGTCCGGACTGCCAGGTCTACCCGCCTCGGCAGCCGGCTGCCAGGTCTACCCGCCTCCGGGACCGGTCGGCCAGGTCTACCCTGCTCCGGTCCGGGCTGCCAGGTCTACCCGCCTCCGGTCGGGGATGCCAGGTCTACCCGCCTCCGGTCGGGGCTGCCAGGTCTACCCGCCTCCGGGACCGGTCCGGGCTGCCAGGTCTACCCGCCTCGGCAGCCGGCTGCCAGGTCTACCCACCTCCGGGACCGGTCCGGGCGTCCAGGTCTACCCGCCTCCGGTCCGGGCTGCCAGGTCTACCCGCCTCCGGGACCGGCAGGGCTGTCCGCTTGACCCGCCTCGGCAGCCGGTCGCCAGGTCTACCTCGCTCCGGCGGCACTTGGGCGTCCAGGTCTACCCGCCTCCGGTCCGGGCGTCCAGGTCTACCCGCCTCCGGGACCGGCAGGGCTGTCCGCTTGACCCGCCTCGGCAGCCGGTCGCCAGGTCTACCTCGCTCCGGCGGCACTTGGGCGCGCTGGTCTACCCTCCTCCGGTCCGGGCGTCCAGGTCTACCCGCCTCCGGGACCGGCAGGGCTGTCCGCTTGACCCGCCTCGGCAGCCGGTCGCCAGGTCTACCTCGCTCCGGCGGCACTTGGGCGCGCTGGTCTACCCTCCTCCGGTCCGGGCGTCCAGGTCTACCCGCCTCCGGGACCGGCAGGGCTGTCCGCTTGACCCGCCTCGGCAGCCGGTCGCCAGGTCTACCTCGCTCCGGCGGCACTTGGGCGTCCAGGTCTACCCGCCTCCGGTCCGGGCGTCCAGGTCTACCCGCCTCCGGGACCGGCAGGGCTGTCCGCTTGACCCGCCTCGGCAGCCGGTCGCCAGGTCTACCTCGCTCCGGCGGCACTTGGGCGTCCAGGTCTACCCGCCTCCGGTCCGGGCGTCCAGGTCTACCCGCCTCCGGGACCGGCAGGGCTGTCCGCTTGACCCGCCTCGGCAGCCGGTCGCCAGGTCTACCTCGCTCCGGCGGCACTTGGGCGCGCTGGTCTACCCGCCTCCGGTCCGGGCGTCCAGGTCTACCCGCCTCCGGGACCGGCAGGGCTGTCCGCTTGACCCGCCTCGGCAGCCGGTCGCCAGGTCTACCTCGCTCCGGCGGGACTTAGGCGCTGTTCCGGGGTGGCGGGTAGACCTTTTGTCCCCAGCGCTACTTCCAGCAGCCGAAGGGGTCGCTGTTTTACGCTGCCTCCAGTTACGTCATCGTAAAAGTCGGCGTGGTTGGCGCTCCTCCCCGGTGGGCAGAGCCTACGTTCTTGCCGCTGTCCGGGAGCGATGAACCGTATCTCCATATTAGGGGAACGGCATAGCAGCTAGGCTCCGGAGGGGAGCTAGCGAGGCGGAGGTGGCGCCCGCGGGTCTCCCGGCGAAGTGGAGCGCTGGATCCCGCGGGGGAGGGAAGGACAAAGACCGGCAGTTGGCAGTGGCCGGCACTCGAACGCGTACGGCCGGGGAAGACGGGGCACCTTCCCCGGTCCCGGAGGGGGACCCGATGAGGACAGGGAATCCTGGCGGCATGTGCCGCAGGATTCGGCCGGGGAGTGGAGAGCCTGCCGCGGCTTTCCTCGGCTCCGGAGGGCCCCCGATGATGGGCTGGGTGAGGAGAGCGGCGCCTCACCCTTTTTCTCCGGCCCTAAGCTGGAGCCCGCCGCGGCGCGGGGGAGAGCGCGGGTGGCCGGTGCCGGTGGCCGGCCAGCCCGGGGGGGGCGGCGGGCGGAGGGTTCCCGAGCCGGCGTCGGCTCGTTCCTCCGTCCCGGAGCAGGGGTGCCGCCGAGGAGGAGAGAGGGTTGCCGGCGGGCGAGGCGGCGTCGCCTCGTCCTTTTTCCCTCCGGCCCTAAGCCGGAGCCCGCCGCGGCGCGGGGGAGAGCGCGGGTGGCCGGTGCCGGTGGCCGGCCGGCCCGGGGGGGGCGGCGGGCGGAGGGTTCCCGAGCCGGCGTCGGCTCGTTCCTCCGTCCCGGAGCAGGGGTGCCGCCGAGGAGGAGAGAGGGTTGCCGGCGGGCGAGGCGGCGTCGCCTCGTCCTTTTTCCCTCCGGCCCTAAGCCGGAGCCCGCCGCGGCGCGGGGGAGAGCGCGGGTGGCCGGTGCCGGTGGCCGGCCGGCCCGGGGGGGGCGGCGGGCGGAGGGTTCCCGAGCCGGCGTCGGCTCGTTCCTCCGTCCCGGAGCAGGGGTGCCGCCGAGGAGGAGAGAGGGTTGCCGGCGGGCGAGGCGGCGTCGCCTCGTCCTTTTTCCCTCCGGCCCTAAGCCGGAGCCCGCCGCGGCGCGGGGGAGAGCGCGGGTGGCCGGTGCCGGTGGCCGGCCGGCCCGGGGGGGGCGGCGGGCGGAGGGTTCCCGAGCCGGCGTCGGCTCGTTCCTCCGTCCCGGAGCAGGGGTGCCGCCGAGGAGGAGAGAGGGTTGCCGGCGGGCGAGGCGGCGTCGCCTCGTCCTTTTTCCCTCCGGCCCTAAGCCGGAGCCCGCCGCGGCGCGGGGGAGAGCGCGGGTGGCCGGTGCCGGTGGCCGGCCAGCCCGGGGGGGGCGGCGGGCGGAGGGTTCCCGAGCCGGCGTCGGCTCGTTCCTCCGTCCCGGAGCAGGGGTGCCGCCGAGGAGGAGAGAGGGTTGCCGGCGGGCGAGGCGGCGTCGCCTCGTCCTTTTTCCCTCCGGCCCTAAGCCGGAGCCCGCCGCGGCGCGGGGGAGAGCGCGGGTGGCCGGTGCCGGTGGCCGGCCAGCCCGGGGGGGGCGGCGGGCGGAGGGTTCCCGAGCCGGCGTCGGCTCGTTCCTCCGTCCCGGAGCAGGGGTGCCGCCGAGGAGGAGAGAGGGTTGCCGGCGGGCGAGGCGGCGTCGCCTCGTCCTTTTTCCCTCCGGCCCTAAGCCGGAGCCCGCCGCGGCGCGGGGGAGAGCGCGGGTGGCCGGTGCCGGTGGCCGGCCAGCCCGGGGGGGGCGGCGGGCGGAGGGTTCCCGAGCCGGCGTCGGCTCGTTCCTCCGTCCCGGAGCAGGGGTGCCGCCGAGGAGGAGAGAGGGTTGCCGGCGGGCGAGGCGGCGTCGCCTCGTCCTTTTTCCCTCCGGCCCTAAGCCGGAGCCCGCCGCGGCGCGGGGGAGAGCGCGGGTGGCCGGTGCCGGTGGCCGGCCAGCCCGGGGGGGGCGGCGGGCGGAGGGTTCCCGAGCCGGCGTCGGCTCGTTCCTCCGTCCCGGAGCAGGGGTGCCGCCGAGGAGGAGAGAGGGTTGCCGGCGGGCGAGGCGGCGTCGCCTCGTCCTTTTTCCCTCCGGCCCTAAGCCGGAGCCCGCCGCGGCGCGGGGGAGAGCGCGGGTGGCCGGTGCCGGTGGCCGGCCAGCCCGGGGGGGGCGGCGGGCGGAGGGTTCCCGAGCCGGCGTCGGCTCGTTCCTCCGTCCCGGAGCAGGGGTGCCGCCGAGGAAGGAGAGAGGGTTGCCGGCGGGCGAGGCGGCGTCGCCTCGTCCTTTTTCCCTCCGGCCCTAAGCCGGAGCCCGCCGCGGCGCGGGGGAGAGCGCGGGTGGCCGGTGCCGGTGGCCGGCCAGCCCGGGGGGGGCGGCGGGCGGAGGGTTCCCGAGCCGGCGTCGGCTCGTTCCTCCGTCCCGGAGCAGGGGTGCCGCCGAGGAAGGAGAGAGGGTTGCCGGCGGGCGAGGCGGCGTCGCCTCGTCCTTTTTCCCTCCGGCCCTAAGC
>NW_027414998.1:12500-13934 GCF_964106895.1 Numenius arquata
GGGACCGATCCCCCGCGCGCCCGCTCCCCGCCCTCGCCTGGGCGAGAAGGGGGGGAGGGGGCCGCGGCGGCCCCCGGGGGCGAGGCGAGGGGCGCCGGCCCGGTCAGAGCGCGGGCGGCAGCGCGCGGGAAGGGTCGCGCCGCCGGCGCGGGGCGCGGCGACGCCCGCCGCCGGCCGAGCCCCGCTCGGTCCGAAAGGAAGCGGCGAGCGGCGGCAGCGGCGAGCGGCGCCGGCGGCCGGCCGCGAGGGCAGCGGGGAGACGAGAGCGAGGGCCTTCGGGGCCGGGGGAGGCGGCTCCCCCGGCTCTCCCCGCGCCCAGGCCGGGGGCGGCTGCGCAGCCGGCCCCGCGCCTGCCCTGCCGGCCCGGCCGCGCGAGGCGGCGAGGGGTCTCCGGGCGTTCCGGGATGGCGCGCGGGCGCCTGGCGGCGCGGCGGCGGCGGCGCGCGTCCCCCGTCTCTTCTCCGCGCCCCGATCCTCCCCGCCGAGGGGAGCCGGGGCGGGGGGCGGGGGCGGAAGGGCTGCGCCGCCGCCGTTGGCCGCCCTCCGGCGGGCGAGGCGACCGCCGGGCGGCCTTCCCGCGCGAGCGGGCGGCCCGAGCCGCGGCTCTCCTCCCGGGCGCAGCGCCGGGCTGCTGAGGGAAACCCCGGGCCCCGGGAAGGAGGACGAGGCTGTGGCGGCGGACGTCGGGCGCGCCCCCGCGGGCGGACGCTCCCCCGAAGGCGGCAGCGGGGGAGGCACCCCCGCGGGGCCCAGAGGTGGTCGTTTCCCTCACCCCAGGGCCAGGTACCTAGCGTCCGCGCTCTCCCGCGGCCCTCCCTCGCCGTAGCGATACACAGGGGGTCGAAGGCCGCGGGGGGCCGGGCGGAGGTTTAAAGACTCGGGCGGCTCGGCGCGGCCCGGGGGTCGGGCCGGGCGGCGCCGCCGTCGTCGTCGTCCTGCGCAAGGGGGCTGGAGTCTCTCCGCGGAAGCTCCCGGGCGCAGGGACGGACGGCCGGCCGTCGCCCGCGCTCGTCCCGCGGGCGGCCGTGCCGGGGAGGGGTTCCGCTGCCCCCCCCTCTCCGCGGACCGGTCTCGGCGGAGAGACCGCGGCGCGGCCGGCCGTGTCCGGCCTCGCCCGCCTCGAAACGGGGCGACCCCGGCGGGAGCGCGGGCTCCCCGCCGGGGGCGGGCGGGTCCCCCCGCGGCGGGGGCTCGCCCGGGAGGCGCGCCGCCGCGCCTCCGCGGCGCGGCTGCGGCGCGCCGCGGCTCCGCTCCCTCCCTCCCTCCGTCCCCCGCCCCGGCGAGCGCTCCGGCGGCGGTCTGCCGCCGCCGAGCGCCGGCGAAGGCGGCACCCCGTGCCGAGCGGCGGCGTCGCCGCTCGGCCTGCCGGCCGGCCGGAGGGCGCCCGCCGCCAGGCGCGGCCGTCCCGGCCCGGGCCCCGTCCGCCGCCCTTCC
>NW_027414999.1:0-28243 GCF_964106895.1 Numenius arquata
GTCCCGGCCACAAAATCAATGGGAATGGGGTCTGTCACACCCCCACAAAGCCAGTCCCCAGCACCCCGGCAGCTGCCAGGTGGCTTTTTGTGTTATTTCTTTACCTCCGGTCCTCCCCAAGATGCTTTTGCAATTTGCCGGTGGAACTAAGCAGCCGGGAATAAGCCTTTTTGGCAGGTGGAGGGACGGGTGGGGGGGGGGCACGGAGCCCCCTGCCATTGCGGAGGGGCCGAGGGGGTGTCCCCGGCTCTGCTGACACCAGCGGTGATTAGAGCCGCTGCCGGGCGTTGCGAATCGCTCCAGCCGAGCTGCTCTGACCGCCCCCCCCGACCCCCCCGAGGGCTGAGCAAGGGGAACGGCGCCGGGGCTCGGCACCCAGCACCCGCGGCCCCGGCCTCCCCTTTTATCTCCCCTTGCAGGATTCATTACAGACGGGGCAATTTTCTCTGGCATTCATTTGATCTCCTGGGTGGAAATTGCTTACCAAATGGAAATCTCAGGCCAGGGGATGGAGGGGAGGACGGGGGCGGGGGGGGGGAGACGGGGGGGCTGGCCCTCGGTATCAGAGCTGGGAAGCTCAAAGGGGCTGCGAGGACCAGGAGTTTCATGCAGTGATGGGGGGGGACATCGTGACATGGCGAGGACCAGGCACCCATAGCCCCTCTGCGAGGCAGGGAGGGGGGGGGGGGGGGGGGGGGGGGGGGGGGGGGACGGGCAGGGCTTCCCGTGGGGTCCTACTCACAATATTGGGGTGCGAGAGCCGCAGCAGGACCCCGATCTCCGTCCTCACGATCTTTTTGTCGATCTGGAAAGCAGAGCCCGCACAGAGATGGCGTTACCTCTGCTGCCGGGTCCAGGTCCGCCCCCCCCCCCCTCCCCCCCCCCCATGCAGAGACCCCTCTCATGCACCAGTCCCACCACCCCCCAGCCCAAACCCTGGCCCTTTTCTCTGTCCAGCAACCCCAGATCACGGGAGCGATGTCCAGCCGACAGCCCCGTGCCCATCCTGGTGCCCCACCGGTGCCAAAGTGCTTTGGGAGCGGAGCAGAGACCCCCCCACACCCTGTAGCCCCCCCCGGCCCCACCAACACTCACCGTCTTCTTCAGTATCTTGGCGGCGTAGGGGGTGCCCGTGCCCTTCTCCTCACAGCTGTACACCACCGAGGTGGCTCCCCTGCAGGAGGACAGATGGTGGGGTGAGGTGGCCAAGGAGGGGTCCCAGGACAGAGGGGGGGGTCCCACTCACCCCATACCCCCCACCACGACCTTTGCCAGCACCAGCTCCCGCTGCATCTCCCCCCTGCGCATCCCCCTCCCCGCATCATTTCCAGCTTTCCCGGATAAAGGCATTTTAATTAAAACCAAATCCTATGGGGGGGTTAAACCCTTAAGCGGCTTTTGCCACAGGACAGAGCCTCCCCCTCCCTGCTCACGGCCGGGAGGGTGACCTCAGCGTGGGGTCACCCCGAGGGTCCCCATCCCAGCCGTGTCCCTGGCACGGCCACGGCACACGGGGCCATCCCGCACCGCCACGAAACCTCCCTGCCGGGTGAATCCCCCCCCCGTGTGAGAGGAGGGGTCGTTCCCCCAAAACCCCCCGCAGTGCTCCCCCCCCTCCCTCCCGTGCTGCCAGCGATTTTCAGATCCAGTTAATACCATTTTCTAACCACTGGACGGTGAAATCAAGCCCTTGCTGCAGGCCATTACGGGGCTCGTTTGCAATTTCACCTTGGCTGCCTGGCTCCTCGGAGCAGATTAATTCTTGCCCCCGAGGAATCGGCCGCGTTTTACTGCTCTTTGGCTTCGTGGTCTTTTGGGACCGAGTTCGGGCTCTGCCTCGGGGCGCATGGCATCCCCGCCTGCCCAGGGAAGCCCCGACACTCAAAAGTCCAGCCCCCTGTGTCCAGAAGCCGCTTTTTTCACACCAAAATCTCCCCTGAGAGCCAGAACAACCCCCCTGCACGGCTGCAAGTGACCCTTTGCTGCAGCCCCCACGTGCGGAATGCCCCGCTGCCACCGCCGCTCCCCAGGGCGCTCTCGTGAAAGAGAGATTTGCTTTAAAAACGAGAGCGGATTTTGCAACTCATCCGGCTGAACTTGGGAATCGCGTTCCCATGGCAACGGCAGAGCCGGGTACCACCGAGCCGGGGGATGCTTCGGGGCCCGGGGGCGAGCAAAACCCAGCGTTTCTAGACCTGGGCCATTTTCAAAACGTCTTCTTCCTTTTGCTCAACATTTTCTATGAGGTTTTATTTTGCAAACCAAAAGCAATTTGGAGACAAACTGCTCAGGTTTGGAGGGAGGGGAGGGGTGGCCGTCACCACCTCCTCCTTCTCCAGCTCGGGAAAACGGGCAGAAAGCTTCAATTTGAGCCCAAAATGGCATCGCTGCTGCTGCGACTGCAACAATAAAGCACTTCCAGTGGTAGAAAAAAGCCACGACCATCTCCCCCGGCTGCAGCATCCCGATTTCCCAGCCCGCAGGGGGGCAGGACCCGGCAGCCCTCCCCCTCCCCCATCCTTCCACCCCCCTCCCCACGGCTGGATCCCAGCCCGGACCCGGCGAGATATTTAGGTTTTTTTTCCCCCCGCCTGGACAATTTGCAGCCTGATTCCTGCCGCTAACAGGATCGTTTAGATGCCTTCGGCTCGGCGTTTAGGAGGTGCCGGGGTCACTGCTGGGACGCGGTCATTCCTGCTGTGCCCCTGGCACGGCGCCGGCTGCCCCTCGCCGCCTTCCCAATTACGGATTTGTGCCGGCATTCGCTACACCCCCGGCCCCGCGCACCCCCCCCAGGCCCCGCCGGCCACCCCTTGCTGCTGCTTGAGGCCTCAAATAAATATCCGCAATCAACCTTGACTGCAAGAGGAGATAATTGCATTTGCTTTACAGATGAACTGGAAAATGTCGAACAATGGGATTTGCCGAGGGAGCCTGGGCCAGCGGCGGGGGCACGTGCCGCTTGCCGAGTGCCGGGGCTGGCCCGTGGGGAGGACGGCGTGACCCGCGGTCAATCCGGCACCCGGCTGGACGCTGCTGCCCCACGGCCACACTGTGATGGCCGAGAGCAACCCCTGGGCTGCTCTGTGTCACCCCCCAGGGGGACGTCAGGCTGGGTCCTCCCCGCTGGCACGGCAGCACGACCGGTGGGACGCCCCCCCCCCCCCCGTGCCCCCACCATCCATCCCCTGCTCCCGGTGGCCCCCCAAGGACAGCACAGGATCCGACGCCGCAGCCCGGCAGGGTGGCTCAGGCAGCATCCCTGCACCGGGGCAGAGAGGCACCAAGCGAAAGCCACGGGCGGCAAGTGGGTTCCCACCGCCCCACATCACACCGTGTGCCCGATGCAGCCACGAGCGGGCACCTCCGAGAGCCTGGGACCAGTTTGATTTAAATCTGGGTGGATGGACAGACGGATGGACGGATGGATGGATGGAGGGAGGGAGGGAGGGATGAAAGGGGTTCCCGGGGCTCAGAGCCCCCCTCTGTCCCACATCCGTCTCTGCAGGGCTGTGTGCTGCCAAGCCCTGGGCTGACACTGGCCACACCTCAATAAGAAGCCTTAAACACCTGTTTTTAACCAAAGCTGCTGTTTTTCAGGCTCAAAGCTTCCCCTGCCAATGGGAACCCTGCGGACAGCTGGGGCTGGCCCAGCCTGAACCACCACCACCACCGAAAACATCCCCTTTGGAGCAGGGCTGGGCGGGCACCGCTGCTTCCTCTCCTCTGGCAAAGCCCAGAGCCCCCCTCAAACGGGGCTGTCAGACATTCCCCACACAGGTTCCCAGCCTCTCCTTGCACCCCCTGCCCCAGGGGCACCGGGACACTCTCTGCCCCTTGTCACCTGCCCTCCAGGTGGGAGCACTCGCAGCACGGGACCTCCTCGGTGCCAGCGCTGCCGCTCTCCTCCCCGGGACACGGGAGCCTGGGCATCGCCGGGATGCATCCTGGCGCTGGGCCCCCCCTGGACGCTGCATCCCGAGGGTCCCCACGAGGGCTGGGACAGGGTTGAGGTGCTGCAGGGGACGGTGGTGCCGGAGCGGTGTGTGCCGGCGGTGAGGGCAAACCCACCGGGGAAGCAGGGATGGGCACTGCCTTCGGGCTGGATTAAGAACACATGTGTCCTGGCAGCCCCGGGAAGTGGCACGCAGCACCCATGGGACCTGGCACGCAGCACCCACGGGACCTGGCAAGCCCGCCCTGATGTCCCCTGCCTGTGAGGATTTAGGGTAGGACCTCTAATAAATACACCACCAGAGCCTCTGCCAAACAGCCGGCGTCTGCCAAGGCAACTCCTGTCAGTGCCACCACACGCCATGGGGACACAGCCCCCCCCCCCCCCCCCAGTGGGGCTTTCTGACCCAGGGGGACAAATCCAGAGCTGGGGATAATTCCCCCCCCTCCTCGGGGCCGTGCCCCATCGCTGGGGCTGGCACTATCCGTCCTTTGTGGGGGGCTGCGGCAGGAGGGACCCACTGCGGCCCCACGCCGTGCCAGGCTCACCCCCCAACTCCCCAAAGCCTTGGGGTGCTCAGAGGGGAGACGGGACACACCACGAGCCCCCTCCCCACCACGACGGGGAGAAACCCACAGCTCCACGTGTGCTCGGGGAAGTGGGGTCCCGTCCTGCAAACGCTTGGCGAGCTCTCCCAAAAACCCACTGCTGCAGTGTCATGACAGATCCCAAGCCCCAGCTTAGATGCGAGGGCAGGGTCTCCCCCCACTCCCCCCCCCCCCGGCCATCCACCACTCCATCCCTTCCTGCATCCCTCCATCCCTCCATCCACCCCTCCATCCCTTCCTGCATCCCTCCATCCCTCCACCCACCCCTCCATCCCTTCCTCTTCCCACCAGACCAGTCCCTGCCCCGCTGAGGACACACTCCCGTGGCAAGGAGGGCTCCTGTCCCCCCCACCAACCCCTGCTGATCCCCCCCCCACGGCAGCCGGTACCGTCCCAGCTCAGGGCCCACGACGTAGAAATCTTCCAGGGCCGTCTCGCGGTGGGAGCCATCGATCCAGTACTCGCTGCCGGTCTTGGAGGAGGGCATGGTGGGCTGGGGGCGGCGAGCTCCTGCCAGCTGCTCGGGAGAGGAGAGCCAGCCATGGCCGCTGCCCCCCCATCGCCCCCTCTCCCCCCCCCCCCGCATGCGAGCGCCCCAGATGGCCCAGCCAAAACCAGCACTCGGGATTATCGAGCGCGATGAAGTCGCAGCCACAAATCTCCTTCCCACCAGGCACGTACGCTGCCTTTTTGGAGATAATACTCCCCCCACACCCCCATGTCATGTCGTGTGTCCCCCCCCCTTCAAGCTTTTCACACCAGGCCCCCACACTGTCCCCATTTCCCACCCCATTCCCACCTTTCTGGGGCTACCTCAGATTTCCAGAGCCGGGCAGGCCGGGTCCTGCGCCCAGAGCCCGGGCTGTGCCCCACGGACTGGCACATTGGGGGATTTTCACCCTATTTTTGCAGTCCCCCCCAAAACCACCCCAACATCAAGCCCCCGTCCCCGTGTCCGTCCCCCCCCGGCGTGGGGTCCCACAGCAACCCCGTTAATATTGGGGTGGGATTTGGGGACCCGGCACATACCGTTAGCTGCGGCGTCGCTGCGCGGCGGGGCCGTGTCCCCCTCGACGCTGCCTCATCCCCGGTGCGGGGCGGCTGTGCGGGGGGTGGGCGCGGGGCGCGGGGGCCGCTCAGCCCCCGCACGCCTCGGGGCTGACGCTGAGCCCGGCTGCAGCCCCCCCCGGGCCCGCGCTGCCGAGCGGCGGGCAGGACCCCCCCTCACACACCCCGCTGCTCCCCACCGAGGGGGTGTCAGGGCTCAGCTCCTCGGGGGGGTGCTGAGCAGCGCTGGGGCGCGGGGATGGAGGGGTGCGGAGAGGGGTGCGGGGACGGAGGGAGGGATGCGGGGAGGGATGGAGGGGTGGATGCAGGGACGGGAGGATGTGCGGATGCGGGAAGGCAGGGATGCCGGGAAGCAAGGATGCCGGGAAGCGGGAAGGGAGGAAGGGATGCGGGGGGGAGAGGAAGGTGGGCATGCGGGGACGGGGCTGCGGTGCCCGGGGACCCTCCCAGGCAGCAGCATCTCCCGGCTGGCTCGGCCGTGCCACCCCACGGCCCGACGCCGTCACTGCACCGCGCCCCGCCGCCCCCCCGGGGCTCCGGGCGCTGCTCGGCGGTCGGGGGCGGGACGGGGAGGGGGGGCGCAGGGCGGCCCCGGACCCCCCGCCCCACGCTGCAGCCGCTCCCCATCACTCGGAGCCCAGCGCCGGGATCCGGCCCCGCGGCGGGACCGGGCTGGGGGGGTACCGCGCCGGATTGGGCCCCCCCCCCCCCCCGGGGAGCGCCCGGCGCCCCGTGCGGTGCCGAGGGACAGATCCAGCCCCGCATCCCGGGGAGCGCCCCCAGCCCTGCACCCACCCCGGGTCCCGCATCCTGCCCGGCCCCGGGAGCATCCAGAGCCCGGCATCCTCCCCCCGGGTCCCGGGGGCCCGATCCTGCCCCGGGGAGGACGCGGGCGCTGCCGGGCGCGGCCGCACGGTGACGCCGTCGCCCACCGGATGGGAACGGGGGGGGGAAATGGGGGGTGGGGGGGGCGGGAGGGGGAAGGGCAAGGCGGGGCTGAGATTGGGATTGGGGCGGGATTGGGTTGAGGGGATGGGGTGGGGATGGGAAGCGGGAAGGGAACTGGATGGGGTGGGGAACGGGGTCGGGGATGGGATGGGGATTGGATGGGGCCAGGAACAGGGTGGGAATGGAGATAGGATTGGGGGGGGGGATTGCAGATGGGGTTCAGATGGGGCCAGGGATGGGATGGGATGGGGATGGGGCCAGGAACGGGATGGGAACGGAGGTAGGATTGGGGAGGGGGGAGAGCGATTGCAGATGGGGTTCAGATGGGGCCAGGGATGGGTTGGGAATGGGGATGGTATGGGAATGGGGCTAGGGTTAGGGAAGCTGCACGGCCCCCCCCTCCAGCCCCTGCCACCGCAGATGGGATGGGAAACCCTCCTGAAAGGCCCTGCTGCAAAGGTCTCGCCAGCACGAAACGTTCTCCTTGTAATGGGCTTCCCAAGTATTTATTAGAATATTTTATCATATCTGAGGGAGGCAAACTCGGCCCTGCTTGATCTAGTCTGGTCACAACTCTCTTTTGAAGGGGACGTTCTTAAAGGGAGTGACCTGCGAAGTGAATACATTGACTCTGCCTCTCTTTCTCCCCGTCCTGGAATGTTGTGGAGAGAAGGGTGGGCTGGAAGAGGCTGCTTTGCATAATTAATATTTATGACTTCATCCAGAACAAGCACAATCCCTCTGTTTATCCCCAGCCCCAAAAAGAGGGGGGGGGGGACGACTGTATCTGAGGAGCAGAGGTAGCCCCCTTTCCCTTCAGAAACCCAGTAATTCACCTCCTGGTGAGGGGGCTGCGATCATGCCCCTGGTGCCACCCCTTCTGCCACCCATGGGTGGGCGCTGGATGGAACATGGGGCTGGATCCAGCCCTGGCACTGAGCAAACTGCCCCGGGAACCGGCCCATCCTCCCGACGGCTCGGTGGGAAGACGGGGCTGGAGGAAAGCCTCTAGCCTTTTGTCTGCAGGAGAGGAATTAATTATTTTGTTCTCTCATTACACTGGAATAAAATCCATTTTCGAGCGGCATAAATTTAGGTGCCTGGAGTCGCTTTTTTTAACATCCTGGGAAACATTTCTCTCCCTCTCTCGCCCTTTTCCAAATCATTTCTGTCTCAATGTGCAGCCATCGACGTTCCGGATGAAGCACAAGATGGAGGGGCATTAACCAAAGTGCAGCGAAGGGGCTGCGCGGGGCGTGGATCCATCCCTGGGTGGAGGACGGGAATGCGAGGCTGGAGGGAATGCGGACCCCCGAGGTCCCCCCAAACCCCACCAGCTGCCAGCGCTGGGCTGGGGGTCACCGGCAAAGCGCAGCCCGGGCAGCGCTGGGGACGGTACCCGGAGAGGGTTTGGCCGCCACCTCCCGCCGACGAGCGATGCTCAATTGTTTGGAACATAAAATGGAAATTAATACATACGGTTAAACTCCCCCCGGCGTGTCCCCCCCTCCCCAGCACCGCTCGCCTTGTTAATTGAATGGCACGAAGCAAATGAGGTCAGAGCTCACTTAAGCCAGACAAGGACACAGAAACACATCGCGCCGCCTGACAGCGAGACAGGTCTGTCTACCTAGTGATGTTTAGCATTCCTGCCAGGAACTGCTCATTAAAAACCTAAAAGACGGCTTAAGCATCCCATTAGAGACTCTCGCGGGCTGTAGCTCCTTCCCTCGCAGATTCGGTGTCGGGGAGAGGCCGGTGGGCGCAGGGAGCGGGATGAGAGCCGGGCGGTGGGATGGATGGAGGGAGGGAAGGAGGGATGGGGTTTCACGCCTGCTGCGGGGCCACATCCTTCCCCATCATCGGCAGCTCTGGCCCATGGAGACGCGGAGCCCTTTGGGGTGCAAGGACAGAGTTGGGGGGGGGTCCCTCGGGCACCCAGAGGAGGACCTATCGCAATAGGATGAGGGGTAACAGCTTTAAACTAAAAGAAGGTGGATTTAGACTGGATATAAGGAAGAAACGTTTTACACTGAGGGCGGTGAGACACTGGCCCAGGCTGCCCAGAGAGGTGGGAGATGCCCCATCCCTAGAAACATTCCAGGGCAGGTTGGATGGAGCTCTGAGCAACCTGATCGAGCTGAAGATGTCCCTGCTCGTGGCAGGGGTTGGACTGGATGGCCTTTAATGGTCCCTTCCCACCCAAACCATTCTATGAGGGTGGGAGAGGCGGGGAGAGATGTGTCCGGCCGGGATGCTGCCGGAGCAGAGCAATCCCCGTGCTTGGGATGTGCTGCTGCGGCTGAGCTCCTGCAGCTGGTGGTGCCCAGGACCCCCTGCCCCATCGCCCTCCTCGTGCTCTCACCAGAGAGATCCCCCTGGGCCATGGTTGCGGGAGCGTTTCCCACGCCGTGCCTCAGTTTCCCCGGCTCTGGCAGGGCAGCGCAGCCCACCCTTGCTAAGGGCCACGGCCACTGAACATCCCCATTTTTGGGGCAGCTCTCGGAACCACCCCAGGGCTGTTCGACACCCCAGCCATGAGCACCCACATCCCAAGGCCTCACTCAGGCAGGAGCACGTTGTGCCGCTGCCTCGGGGCTTCGGCCGCCCCGTCCTTTCCCCCTGAGCTCCCGGTGCCGGGGCAGAGCCCACCCGGCGTCTCCCCTCTCCCGGCGGATGCTCAGGCATCCAGCATTTCCCTCTTTCAACAAAGGCAGCATCTCCCTGCGCCGCCGCTCGTCCTCCTCCTCCCGCTCCTCCTCCGCTTCCTCTTTCTCTCCTTTCTCCCCTCTCTTCCTTTGCTCTCTTTTTTTTTTTTTTTAAAACAAGAAATGAGTTGTCTTCCCACAGATGTGACTAAAAGCACTCTGGAAATGTCAGCCACTGCTGGAAAGGGACCCAGATAACATTTAGCTTTAGGTAAGAGAGTAGATTTTCTCTGCGCTAATTCATATTTATAAGCTCTCCTGTTCCCGGGGAGAGCGCGGCACTGATAGCACTCGCTGATTGCTAGCGAGCGGAGCAGGGAATTGTTTTCATATCTGAGATTAAAGAGTGGTTTCTGCTCCCAGTGGCACCTGTGTATTTACGCTGGTCATTCTCAATTCATTCTTATAAGATTAAGACTGGAAATGGGAAATGGTTATATAGTGCCGAGCCCAGGAGAGGCCGGGGGCTGTGAGGGGACCGGGCTCGGTGGTCCCGGCACACGGAAGCCCAAGGCAGGGATCGCCCGGATGGGGGCTCTGCTCCCCTTTGGGGGCTCCTGGTGGAAACGCTTCACCGGGATGGAAATTCCTTGGCCTGATCCCGCAGGATGGTCCCTCCGTGCAGCCCCGGCGGGGATGGATGGAGATGGACGGCCGGAGCGGGCAGCGGGATGGACCCAGGCGTGCCATAGATTAGGTGAAAGATTTATTTCTATTATTATTTTTCAACACATCCCAGGGTTTGTGTCAGCTGATTAAAAGCAAATAAGTAAAGCCCTTCTTCTCCATGACGGATCAAGGATTTGGGAACTTTTAGAGCTTTATTTAGTTTTTCTTTCTGGTTTTTTGTTTGGTGGTGGTTTTTTTTTTTTTCAAATCATGTTTGCGCACTGGCTGAGCAGCCCCAGAGAGAGTCAGAGCGTAAACATGGGGGAAAGAAAGATCTGGGTTGTGTTTGGGATCGCAGGGCCTGGAATTAGGGGGAGGAAGGGGGGGAAAAAAAAAAAAGGGGGGGGGGGGAGGAGGCAGTGGGGGAGGCGGGAGGGTTTTGGGGTGGAAAGGGAAAAAGGCGAAAGGAGAAACAAGACAATGGCAGAAGGCACCCCGGGGACTTCCTGAGAGGTTTTAGAAATTCAAAATACGCCTTAGAGCCTCAAAGCTGTGTCAGTCACAGCCCCGGCGCAGGGATCACTAAGGCTGCGGCCAAACAATACCAGATTGTCTGAGGAAGGTGGGAAAATAGGGGGTCTCAGCGGCTCCCGCTCACACCAGCGGTTCCGCTCGTCAAGCACGCGTTCCACATGAATCAATTCTGGACAGAGCCTCGGCATAATCCCCGCCAGCCTTGCTATGACAACTTGAAGGAGAATTCGGCGGCTGAGTGACAGCAGACGGAGAACTGACAAGGCAAAAAGACTGCAGGACTTTCCTTTGCTTTTTTTTTTTCCCCCCCCTTCCCCTTTTTTTTTT
The DNA here is from genome assembly GCF_964106895.1 of Numenius arquata. NCBI lineage: Eukaryota > Metazoa > Chordata > Aves > Charadriiformes > Scolopacidae > Numenius > Numenius arquata. The sequence goes on from NW_027414999.1 coordinate 10,758, forward strand.
TTTTTTCCCCCCTCCTTCCCAGTAACTTTTTTCGGGTGGCTTGTTTGGGCACGCACGCGTCCGCACGCTTGTGTGCTCACGCATGTGTGCTCACGCTTGCGTGCTCCCGCGCCGCTGGAGGGGGCAGAGGGGCTTTGCTCTCTCCTTGCAGCCCTTGACCCCTCTGACCTTGCCCCGCTCCTGGGACCCCCCAGCCCTGCCCGGGGATGCCTGGGGGTCCGGCCGCCTCTCCCGCCCCGTTGCTGCCCACGAGGCCAAGCTGCCCACACGTTTGCAGAAGGTGCAGGTGGAGCAGTAGTGAGTGTAGGGAGGGCTGGGGGGGCTCACACCAGGTCTGTCCAGCCAGGGGCGATGGCAGTGACCTCCACCCGGGGCTTCAGTGAAGGACACACGGTGCTGGCACCTCACCTGCGTGCTTCCCTGGAGCATCACCCACGGCTTTCTGGAGCTTCAGTGCAGGCCCTCGGGGGGGGGGGCACAGGGCAGGTGCAGGATCCCTCCAGGGCCGGGGGGGCTCACAGCATCCCCCTACAAAGCTGTAGGTAGGGCGAGAGCCCGACAGAGCAGCAGGACTCTCTGCCAACCAGCCATTAAGGCTCTAATAAGCCCGGGCTCGTTATCAGGGGGGCGTGATGGGAAGCGTGGCTGGTTCAATTAGTCCTTTGCTGGTACCAGCCACGTGTGTCTGCAGCTTCGAGGGGCTCCCCACACCTTCCCCCCCCCATCGCGGGACTGGCAGCCCACCGCCACAGCAGGGCTGGTTTGGGGGCGGGAGGAGGGTGTCTGTGGGGCGGCAAGGAGCTGATCTGGGAGAGTATTTAAAGCTGAGGGTGGTTAAAGATGCTTCTCCAGCCCCGCAGCTGAAGGATGCCCTCATCACCCCCCCCGCACCTGCTGCCACCTGCCCCTGCCCTCCCGTGCTCCTGCCTCGTTAGGTGAGCGGCGTGCGGTATTAATAATCACATCAAGAATAAAAAGTTCTTTTGTCACCTCTGGATCCTGCTCCTTTTCGGGCTCCCCTGTTCCGGTTCCACATGCCTGCTCGGGGAGGCAAGAGGTATAAAGGAAACTAATTAAAAATTGCCAGTGTCTTATGTTGGAGCATTTGGGTGCGTTCGGTGGTGAAAGACAAGCGTCTTGTTGCAAGAAAATCAATTTTACAGTTACAGGAGCAGAATAAATAGAGGTGGTGCGTTAAAGCAAGAGGATGAGCAGGGGCTGGGGGGGTGCCCGCTCGGCGCCTGCCGGGGGATGCGGGACCAGCCGCCCCGGGGATGCTCGGGGTACCCCCTTTCTGCACCCCGAGCTTGTCCCGGGGCGGCCGCTCTCCCCCAGCAGCGAGTTTTGCTCAAACGGTGTTTTTTTTCACCCAAAGCAGCTCTGCAAAGCAGGCTCGGGGCCGCAGCCCGGGTTGGCCCAGCTCTACGGGGCGGTTTCCAGAAAAGCCAGATTTGGTCCCCAAAAAGCCACCCCGAGCATCACCGTGAGGTGCCCGCGGGGCGGGGGGGGGGGTCGCCCCGTCCCGGGCAGCCCCGTCCCGTCCCCGCTCCCGCCGGGAACCCGTTACCCGTCCCCGCCGCAGGAGCCCCCATCTGTATTTTCCTTCCATCCCGCCCTCCCCGCAGGCACGGGGCTCAAATCTAGTGGTTTCGTGCACGATTTCATTGTCTTTTTTTGGGTCAGGAAAACAGTAAACAGGCCAATTATCCTTGGCGGGGGGGGTGGGGGTGTGTGTGAAGCGCTCCTGGCCCCGCACAGCTCCCCGGTGGGTTTCCCCGATGCTCAGGACAGTTATCAGCCGCCTGGAAATGAGGGAGCGGGAGGCGGGGGGGCCCAAACCAAAATGACTTTTATGCTAAACTGGATGCGGGCGGGCGGGGAACGGCGGGGAGCGCGGCGGGAGCAGGGGGAGCCGCGGGGATCCGCTCCGGGACCCCCCCCACCCCGTGCCGGCACCGGGGTCTCCCCGCCGCGGTGACCCCCCCTCCCCGGCCCCGCCGGGATTTGCTTTTCTTTGCTCGTCACACCAGGACAGCGCCGATCCCTAATCCTCAAATCGTCCCTTGCCGGTTCTCCAGCCACCTCTAAGCTCCTCGTAATAGATTGATTTAAAAAAAATAAAAAAAAAAAGGGGGGGGGGAGGAAATACCCCCCCCCTCTGTGGGCTGTTACAGGATATTTTTGTTTTAATTGAACACTACTCCGAGCGCAGAGGGCCGCATCCCGGCTGGTGTAACCCAGCGCAGTCAGCACCCCCCCGGAGGGACGAGACCACTTTATGCCGGTGCAGAATCCGGCCCACCCCGCCAGATCCCACCCAGCGCCCCACCTCGGTCCCCCCCCCCCCAGCTACCGCCGGGAGCATCCTCCGGCCCGGCCGCGGAGCTCGGCAGCCCCGAGAACCGGATCGAGCACGGCCGGGACAATGAGGGACAACCGCCCCCCCCCCCAGCGTCACCCCCCCCGGTGAAACGCCCCCCGAGGAGGGGGGGGTCGCAGCCTCGCACCCGCCGTGCCCCTCGCACCGCCCAGCGGGTGGGAAGGGAGAGGATGAGGATGCCCAGGCAGGGAGGGGAGCGAAGGCACACCCCCCCCTCCTCCCGCACCCCCTCCCGCCCCCCCCGCCGAGGCCAGGCCTTAATTTTCGGGCGACTTTTCGGGCGGCGGCGAGAGCCCGGCGGGATGGGCCGGGATGGGCTCGTTCCTCTGCTCCTGAGGGAAAATCCATACGGGAGAGAATGGGAAAATACGTTTGGGGTGACAGGGAGAGGGACGGGGACCCCAGGAAAAGCCGGGGCGGTCGTACCGGCCTTCGCGCATCCCGGCGGGCGGATGAGCCGCCGGCGGGGCTGTGCCAGGCGGCAGGAATTCCCTGGAGAAGAGGAGCCCGGAGCGGAGGGCAGCCGGGATGGACGTGCCGGTGGCAGGATGGGTGCTGGCGAGCCGCCCTCCCTTCCTCAGCGCCCGCTCCTTTCCCTAATAAACTGCTTTGGAAGCGCTTCCAGCCCTGCCGAAGGGCTGGAGGCTCTGCTCTTTCCCCGGGCACACACACACACCCCCCCCGGGTACCCCCCCGGGGCTGGGGAACCGAGGGGCGGCCGCTCCCCGCAGCCCGACGGCCGCGACCCCCGCGGTAAATGGGGGCCGTGGCTGCCCCCGCGGTGGCCAAAGGCCCACCCGGCCTCGCCCGTCCCCTCGGGTTGTGTGTGCGTGTGCAGGAGCGGGGGGGGGGCGGGCACAGCGATGCCACCGTGCCGGCACACGCGTGTGTGTGCACTAGTGCGTGCTGCAACGTGTGTTGCACGGCGGCCGGGCGGAGGGGACCTGCTCCATCGCCGAACAAACTTAATTAAGTTGCGGAGATGGTTTCCCGGAGTTTGCTCGGCCGCGATTTTTTTTTTTTTTTTTTTTTTGAGAGAAGTTGCCTTGAAACCTCGGTTCTCTGCGGCCTGGGGAGGGAGGAAGGTCTCCGGGTGAATTAGCATTTATATAGCTGTGCCTTGCATTTCAAAACCCCCTTTATCTCTATTAGCACCTAATAAAGACAGAGCTTTGTTCTAATTCATAATTATAGCACTGGATGGAAATATTTGTGTTTCTATTCCCTGGGAGTTTGCCTCCAAACCCCTCGGCCAATTTGGAGGGAAAGATGGCCGGGTCCCCCCGGCCCCGCGCGGGGGGTCACCCAAAACCCGGGCAGAGCAGGGGTCGCCCAAAACTCGGGGCAGAGCAGGGGTCGCCCAAAACCCGGGGCAGAGCAGGGGTCGCCCAACCCCCCCAGGCGCCACAGCTGTTTGCACGAGGGCTCTGTTGCACGAGGGCTGCTCGCACAAGGGCTCGGCCACCCGGAGCAGGGCCAGCAGTGGCCCAGGACAGGCAGCCTGGGCAGCTCCTGCCCGTCCAGCCGCAGGGGCCGCAGAGATGCGCCCGAGCCCCTTCCCCGCACGGTCCCCCTCGGGGGGTCCGGGAGCCCCCTGGCTCAAAGGGCCACCGTCCCCTCGCCTGCTGCGGCCACCCAGGGCTGGACGTGGCTAGCAGGCGTGCGGGCCGGCACCCGGCGGGCTCTGCCTGCGCCGGGCGAGGAGCTCGTTGTGGATTCACGGCACTCCCCGCCACAAATGGGTTTAAACTACCTTAAGTGTTTCAGCAGGGAAGCGGCGCTGGCGGTGTAACGCTGCATTACCGCAGCATTAGGAGTGAAGTATCGATCCTAATCCCCTGGTTCAAAAATAGGATTATCAGAAGGGGAGGGGAGGGAGGGGGGCGCGGGGGGACGCCCCCCGTCCCCACCGGCCCCGGTCCCTGCGCTGGAAAACGGGACCGGGGGACCGCGGTGGCCCCCGATGCCCTCGCCCCGCGGTGGCTGCGCCCTCCGGGGTCGGCACCGGCCCCTCGCCGCCCCGGGGGGATTCGGGCGCCCCGGGCTCGGGGGAAGGGGCCGCGGCGGCGTCGGGGGAGGGTGGTCGCGGGGTTTCTCCTGCTGCGGATGAGGTCGGCGGCTCCCGGTGACCGCGGCGTTAGCGGCTCCATTTGCCTGTCTCCAGATGCACGTTCCCATTACCCGCCCCCTGGAAAGCATCTTCCCCGATCGATACCCGCGCCTTTACTCCCGATTGATTGATTGACCGATAGAGCCAACCCCCGCCGGCTCAGCCCCCGCTTCCCCAGGCCTGGGGGGGCCTTTGCTGGATTTCTGCTCCATTTTCCTCTCGCTATTACTCTTTTTTTTTTTACCCTTCGCTGCCCGGCGCGGGGGGGGAGAGGGGGGCAGACCCTGCCGGTTCCTAACGGGGTTTGGCTGCCGTGAGGATGGGGCCGAGAGGGGCTGTGGAGGGGGGGGCCGCAGAGCCCCTGAGAAAAGGGGTTGCACCGAGGAGTAGGTTGCACCAGGGAGATTCTGCCGTGACCCCAGCCCCCCCGAACCCCCCCGGGCTGGTGGCGATGGTTAGTCAGTCATGAAAGGGGGAAATGGATTCACTGGAGTCCTCCGGTGTGCATCTCATTGCCGGTGACACCGGCTGGGTGGCTGCTTATTATTATAGATTAACGCATACGATTGAGGTTGGAGGTGGATTCGGGGCTCTTCTGTGCAGGAAAAGAAGGGGGGGGGGGTCTCCTAGCCCCCCACTCCCCCCGGCCTCGCCCGCCTTCCCGCCTCCCCTGCCCCAGCCCCGGGGCTTTCTCCCCCCGGCTCGGCTGAGCCCCCGCGGTACGGCCGTCCCCTCCTCGGCTATTTGCTTCTCCCTGCCTGGCTGACTCTGAATACGGTTCGCATTTCACTCCTAATCTCCTCTCCTTAGTTTTTAATCCCCTCTCTCCTCCCGGGCTGCTTTTCCCTCTCCTCCCTCGCCTCCTCTCCTTTCCTCTCTCCCTTCGCCCTCCCCCTCCCCGCAAGACAAATTACCCTTAATGATATGCTGAAGGCCATGACACCCATGTTGTCTCTTTGTCATCCTTCGCGGTGCAGCGTGAAAAGATAATACAAAATGCGGCACTTATCTACAATTGAGCGCCAAGACAACTTGCTAATCCCTTAATAACGCGGCGGCCGGGGCCCCATCGGCTGCTGCTCCCCCCGCCGCATGCCGAACCGCCGCCGCCGCCGCCGGAGCCCGGCCCTGCCCCTCGCCGGTGCGGGCTCCCGGTGCGCTCTCCCGGTGCGGGCCGGCTGCCGGGGCCGCCGCCCCCCCCCGGTTTGCCGGGGGGCAGCGGGTGGGTCTGCGGAGAGAGGAGAAAAAAAAACCCCAAACCCCTCAATAAACGGACCCAAAAGGGTGCGGCGAGGGGCTGGGGGTGTGCCGGTCACAAGGGGCGCATCCCCGCGGGCCCGATCCTGACTCCGCGGCTGCCCGTGGATCCCCCATCCCCGACGGCCGCCCTCGGTCCAGCCCCGCTGCGGGGGGGGGGGGGGGGGGGGGGAGCGGGGCACGGCCTCGCTGTGCACCGCCCCATTGCACACCAGTGCGGCTCTGGGCGTCCCAGAGGGGTCCGCACCCCGCACCCATCCCCCCTTCCGGGGTCCCACCGGGGGACAAATATCGCTGTACCCCGGGCATCGCCGCCCGGGACGGGGACACGGCCCCCCCCCACCCCGAGTCCGGCATCCCCTCGCCCCTCCATGGACAGAAATCGCCACTTAATTTCCGGCTTCCTTTCCCCTTCCCACCCCCGCCGTGATTTACCTCTCCCCGGAGGAGCCCAAAAGCTGTAAACACACTTTTATTTGTCAGTTGTAGCCCCGCAGCCGGCGAGGCTGTTGAAAAGGTAATATATGATTCCAGTCCTCTTTGCTTGATGATGTCGGGATTAGGAGCCCTACATATTTTATAGAAACCTCTACATGATCTTCCTTTATAAATCATTTAAATAGGAGTGTCTTTTCTTGGTGTGTGATATAAAATATTTACTGGAGTGGATGAAGGCTGTTCATCCGTGTTTACCCTCCCGCTTCCCAGACCCGGCTGCATCCACAAACACCTCAGCCCGGCGCAGCCTTTCTTCGCCGGTTCGGCGGCGGCCGGGCCGTGGCACCGGGAGGGGGAGAGCCGGGACCGGCTCCCTGGGGGCGGGAGATCCCGCCGAGGGGAATTCCGGGGGGTGGGCGCCTCCCCCCAGACGCATTTTTCTGGAAAAAAAAAAAAAAAAAAAAAAAAAAAGGAAGCGATTTTGGTACGGCATCCTTCCCGTAGCACCCACCCGCCGCACGGCCGCCTCCAGCCCGCAAAAAACGGGGTCCCCCGGCAGCTCCCGCCTTCCCGGGGCCGCCCCCCCACCCCCGCCCCGCTCCCCCCAGCCCCGGCCGCAGCCCCGGCCGCCTCCGCAGCCTCCCGCTCCCCGCCCCATTAGCATTCAGCGCAATTCTTTCCATTTGTTACCTGGCAGGGGAATGAAAACACGTTGTTTCCCCCCAGCAGCGTGTTTCCTACGGCGAGCCCCAACTTTTCAATCATTTCTTGGCACCGCCGTGGCAGAGAGCGCCGGCCCCCCCTCCTCCCCCCCCCCCCCCCCGCCCCCCGGGCAGGAGCCATTGCTATTAAAAGGCTCACCCAGGGGCATGTATTTTACATAAGACGCCGTGTACATGCTGTGCGACAGTCGGGAGGATCATGCTGGAGCAATCGGTGCGGATATAATGCCCGTTACCTTGCGGGAGAGGAGCTCGCCGAGGGGGAGGGATGCTCCCTCGGTGCCGGGGGGAGAAATCGTTCCCCGGTGAAGCCCTCGGGGATGGAGGGGTGTGTGTGTGTGTGTGTGTGTGTGTGTGTGAGATTCTCGGAGCCTGCTTGGCCTCTCCCACCACCCGAGCCGGGGCAAAGGGGCAGGGAAGGTCCCCTGGGTGCGGGGGTGAGGAGCGGTGACCCCTCGGGGTGCTCTCACCCATCGCTCCCTAGGGCTGCGGCAGCCCCCAGCCCACCCCTCTATCACACCCCACACACCCCCCCCCGGGGGAATTAACAGCTGGGGAAACTAAATGTCTAGTGGCCTGAAAAGTTTCATTTCCTGCGAGCGCCCCCCCCGCCCCGAACGGCATGTAAAGGAGCTGCCATCGCTGCGCGCAATTACACACCCGGCTGCCTGATTCCGTGGAAATCGATGGCCGCAGAGGGACAGCGCGGGGTGTGTGGGGGGGGGTGGGCTCCGCGCACAACCCCCCCCCCCCCCCGCCAGGCACGGCCCCGCATCCCCATCGGCCGGAGCCGCTCGGGGAGCGGCGGTGGGGGCCGGCGTCCCGCACCCCCTGCTCGGCCAACTCCCCGCTCTCCTCTCTCACGCTATTTTCATCAATAACACCCCCCTCCCCTCCGCCCCCCCATCCCTCCCCCGCGATCTGCCCCCCTCCGCACCCGGCACCTTGTGACAGGGAGGCTTCTGGTTGTGTCGCTTGTACCCATCAGGAGATAAGGCTGGGGAGGGGGTGGCGGGGGGGGGGGGGGGAGTGCAGATGTGACAGCAGATGAGGCAGCAGAAAACAAGCAGCGGGGACAGGGGGTCCCCCCCGGGGTCGCTTTCCCGCAGCAGAGGGAGCCGGCTGGCACCGTGCCACCTCGGTGGCCACCCTGCAAAGCTCGGTGGCCACCAGAAGCCTGAGCTCTGCAGCGTCCACAAGCCAAGGCACAAGGCCGGGCCGGGGCGGGGGGTGGGGGGACACACACAGGGTGAGGAGGGGGCAGCCCGGCCTCGGGGAATTCGTTTAAACGGAGCAAATCGACGGCAGACGCCGGGGAAGGGGGGGGGGACACACACAGCCCGGAGCATTTCGGTGGGTGGGCTGGGGCGGGGGGGTCACAGCACCGGGAGGGTGGGGGGAATCCGGCAGCTTTTGCAGAAAGGATCATTTTTAGCTCCGGGCGCAGCTCACGGCGAACGTTTCTCTCGGCACACGGGCTCCGGGGCGGCATCTTCCCCCCGAGCGGGCACCGGGCCGGCTCCTCCGCGGCGCAAACCGGGAAAACCCCGCTGCAGAGCGCGGCGGGATGGACCCCGCCCCAGCTGAGCATCCCCCCCCCACCCCGGCCGCCCTTCCCAACCGGGAGCGAGGGAACCGGGGAAGGAACCGGGGAGCTGCCGGCCGGATCCTGAACCCCACCGGGGTGTAAACCGGGATGATATCACCGGGGCTGGGGGAGGCGGGGGGGGGGGGGGGCTACACTCTCCCGAGCGAGCTGCGGGTCGGGCTCCTGCAACCCGGTGTCAGGCGGGATATTCCTCGGGCCAGTGGAGCGCGGGGCGCCCGCCGCCTTCGCGGGATTAAAGGGAAAAAAAAAAAAAAAAAAAAGACTATTAAGGCCGAAATGCTGAAAGCGAGAAGCAGCAGCGCGCCGGCGGAGCTGCTCTCCTCGGAAAGGTGCCCACCGGGACCGGGCCGCAGCCGCCGGGGGTGGGGGGGGCCTCGGGACCCCCGAGCTGCCCCGAGGCCTTCGCACCGGAGCGGGTCGGGAGCACCGGGATGCCGCAGGGTCACGGCCACCGGGCTGTCACCTCCCAAACTTGCCCTCGGAGGCGACCCAACCGTGCCTGCGGCCACCTGCGTCCCAGCAGCGCCCCCCCCGGCACCGCACCCCACCCCCCGCACCCGCCTCTGCGGCCAGATGTGGGTCCGGCAGCCGGTTGGGGGGAGACGCAGCGAGGGCGGGCCGGGAGGAGGAGGAGGGTGAAGAAGGGAGGGGGTGTGCTGGAGCAGGGCCGTGCCGGGAGCCCCCCCCCCCCTTCAACCGTGCTGGGAGAGCCCCCCCCCCCTTCACCCCTCAGCGGAGGAATCACAGCTCGTGGGAAAGTCGGGGTCCACGGGCCGCCCCACACCTGAACACCCGGGAGGAGGGGCCGTGCCCCCCCCCAGCCCTTCGCGGGAGGTGAAGCCGCATCCCGGTCACCCCTGTACCCTCCCCCCCCCCCGCCGGTGTAAAATTTGTGCGAGAGGAGACTCAGGCCCGTAAAAACCCATTTCAGGCACCACCAGCCATACGTGACCCCCCCTTCACCCCCCCCGCGGAGCCGGCAACTCTCGGGGGCATCGCCCCGCTGCGGCCCCCCCAACCCGACGGTAGCCCAGGGCGAGGGGTTCCCGGGGGGTGCCCCATCCCACCCCTCAGCCCTGAGGGGGAGCCCGGACACCCCCTCGCCCCCCCGCCCCGGCTGCCAACGAGACCCCGATTGCAGACGGAACCGAGGACATTCGGGGGTCGGGGGGAAGCTCGCACCGGGGGTCGGGGAACCCCCCCGGGGCTGGGGGCGGGTTCCTTCCCCTTCCTTCCCACGCGCCGCCGCTTTTCCAGGGAAGAGGAGATTGAAGAGGCGATCCATTTCCCGGGTCAGCGGGAATTCTCTGCGGAGCAGTTCTCTGTTTTCCAGCAGCGCCAGACACCTCAAAATAAGGAAAGAGACGGGAAAGCGGGTCCCGTTATTCCGCAGCCCCCGGCCGCGCGAGGAGCCGCGCTTCCCCCGCACGGTACCGCGCTGCTGCCCTCGGGGAGCGGGACGCGGCGGGGGGGGGGGAGAAGCGGCAGCCAGGAAGGGACCGACCCCGACCCCTCGAGCTGCTCTCCCCCCCGCGGGGTCTCAGCCCCAATTATCGGCTGCATTAATTACCCGGCGCCTGCAGCCCGCGGGTCCCCGCGTCCCCTCTCCCCTTTGCAGGGGGCTGGCGAGACCCCCGACCGCGGGGACCCCCGGAGCCGGGGCAGGAGGGGGGTGCGGGGACCCCGGCCGTGCCCTGGCCTCACCCCCAGCCCCGGGTTCAAGGTAACAAAGGACCGAAGGGCGGGCGGTACCTGGGGGAGCCCGGAGAGCAGCCCCCCATCACCGCGGGTCCTTCCATCGAGCCCCGCCGAGCGGGAAGGCCTGCTCCAAAGGAGCCCTTTCCAGGCCTTAAAAATCCATGACTCTGATTAATTAATAATTACTAACGCTGATCCGTCTCAGCCTCGCGCCTGTCGGTTTGCTATTTTTAACTCCGTATTTCCAACCCCCAGTGTTAAAAAAATCATGAGTCGGGCCTCAAAAAACCGTACTGACTGGGTCTAAAAAATCGCCTTTTTTTTTTTTTTCCTCGGGAAGTCCTTCCCGGCCTCCTTCCCGGCCTCCTTCCCGGCCTTTTCGCTGCCGGAGCTGCCCGGGCCGGTATTTCCCTTCGCTCCCGGCACAGATGGCCCTGATTAAAAAGCAAAATTAGTCTTTCACCCTCTCGTGGCAAACTTCAGAGCCTCGGATCAGCTGTACGAGCCCGAATTAATTAACAGCGGGTTGCTCCTATTCTGCTAATTACGCTGAAATAACGCCTTTAAACGCCGGGAACGACCACGGGCCGCACGAAAAAAAGTTATTTAGTACTTAAGGAAAAAAAAAAAGAGCAGGCGGGGGGTGCCCTCCCCTCCCCGGCTGGGCCGGCTCTTTCAAGGGGTGGGTGTCACGATGGGGTTGGCAAAGGACGAGCAGCCCGTCCCGGCTTTGGTGGCCTCCCGAGATGTCACTTCTTGGTGGCCCAACGCCGTCCCACCACGGGGGAAACTGAGGCAGAGCAGCCGGGGGAGACCCCGGAGCATCCCAGCCCCGAGCGCCCACCCGCCAGGCTGCATCGCCTCCAATAATTAAGTACTATCAACAATTGCATATTAATTAATTTAATATCCATTATTATTCATTAACGCGGTAATTAAATCCTTCCCGTAATTAACACGCCACCCAGCAGAGCGGTCTGGCTTCACAGCCCTGCTGTACCGGGGGAGAGGGCTGCACGGGGAGCGGGGACCCAGCCCGGTGTGGCCCCCCCAGCGCTGGCCTTGCCCCCCCCCCCCCCGGCTCGTCCCGGTCAGTGGCTCCCGCTGCCCCCGGGGGACCGGACCCCCACAGGGGCCACGACGCGGCTCGGCCCAAAGCGCCGCAGGATCGGGAGGGAAAGTCATTTCTCGAAAGCAAGGGCCTCACACGACATTTATTTTTATTTTATTATAAAAAAATACAGAATCCAAACGGGGCGGTGATCCGGGACCATCAGCACGACGGGGAGGACGAAAAGCGGCCTGTCGAAGGACGAAGCGAGGCGGAACGGAGACCAACACGCAGAACCAGCGCCCACGATGGGGCTGCACCCCCCCACCACCCCCTGCTCCCGGGGGGACAGCCCGGCCACAGCAAAGCCCCCCCCCCCCCCTCCCCCAGACCCCTGCCACCCCCCCCGGCCCCCCCCGCCCGGCTCCGGCTGCCGGCCCCTGCCAGCCACGCTGCCGCCTTCGCTTTGTCGCTCTCCCACAGTCGCTGTACACAATATAGATATTTATATATATAATCTATATATATATAAAACACAGACCAAAGGCCAGGTTTTGCCATCGCGACCCGCCCCCCCCCTCCACGAGCCGGCACCGCGGGGGGGGTGGGTGCTGCCGGCTCCTCGCTGGAGCCCGGTGGGTGCTCAGCGCCTGGCTGGATGGGTGCCCTCCCTCATCCCCTGGATAAACACGGTGCTTTCACTCGCCTTTGAAGAACCACAACCTGGTCTGGACACACGGGGACAGGGACGGGACAGCAGGGAATGTGATTTCTTTTTTTTTTTTTTTTTTATTGTGGTTTTTGTCTTTTTTTTTTTTTTTTTTTTTGTATTTTTTGGATGGTTGAGATGAGCTTATTGCGAGATTTCAGCTTCCTAGTCTAAAAAATAAAAATAAAATAAAAATAAAATAAACCCTTCCATAAAATTCATTCTCAACAATACATAAAAAAAAAAAACGCTCACAGTATAGCGCTGTATGTACAGGGAGGGGGCCCCCGCCGGCCCCCCCCACCGCCAAGGGGCCTGGGGGGCGTTTGGGAAAGGCGCCCGCAGGAGGGGCTTTGGCTGGGCCTGAGCCCGTGGCCCTCGTCCCCCGGGACCAGCGACCCCCCCGGGTGCAGGGGGGGCCCTGTGGGACGGGCGCCGGACACCCCCTGGGTGGGACAGCCCCAGATTTAAGGCGAGGAGGGGTCAGGCCCCGGGGCTGTGGGGGGACCCTCCTTGGGGTCAGGACCAACCTCGGATCGGGGGTTTGGGTGGGTTTTTCTTATTAATGCAAAGAAGGAAAAGGAGAAAATCCCCAAGCCCAGCCCTGGGGACGCCAGCAGCAGCCGGGGCACAAAGGGGGGACCACGGGGAGCGCCGCGATGGTCCCGCACGCGGCTGCCAGCCCCCCCCGGGAGGGGGGGTCTCTCACCCCCAAGGTGTCGGGGGGGACGCGGTGCAGAGCAGAGGCTGTGCAGGAGGAAAACCTGCCCCATGGGCAGCGCCGGGCAGACACCGTGCCCCTGCCCCGGCGAGATCAGCCCTGTGGGGATGGGGGCTCCAGCCCTGGCTCTAGCCAAATGCCCTTGGAGCGAGCCCGGCTGCTGGGCGAGCCCGGCCTGCCGGCTCCCAGCGCCCGGCGGTGCTCCGTGTGCCAGCCGGCCGTCCCCAGTGCTCTCCATGCCAGCTAGCCATTCCTGGTGCCCCATATGCCAGCCATCCCTGGTGCTCCATGTGCCAGCCGGCTGTCCCCGGTGCTCTCCATGCCAGCTAGCCATTCCCGGTGCTCCGTGTGCCAGCCGGCTGTCCCTGGTGCTCCATATGCCAGCCATCCCCGGTGCTCTCCATGCCAGCTAGCCATCCCTGGTGCTCCGTGTGCCAGCCGGCCATTCCCAGTGCTCCGTGTGCCAGCCATCCCCGGTGCTCTCCGTGCCAGCCATCCATCATCCCTGGTGAATCCCTTGGGTACGTCCAGTTTGCTTTGCTGCTTGCGGAGCCGCCCATGGGGACAGCGGTGACATCCCTGGCACGAGCAGTGGGGACAGGGTCACCCCAGCAGGTGCTCAGCGGGGGCTCGTGTCCGCCCCGGCCCCCCAGCCCCGTGGCGGGGGCAGCGTGGCAGGGCTGGCATCGCGACGTCCTGCTGCCGGAGCCATGGCCAGGCTGGGAAGGAGTCTGTGACAACGGAGCCATCGGCACCATCGCTGGTGTCCCGTCCGTCTGTCCTGGTGTCCTGTCCATCTGTCCTGCTGAAGGCAGGGTGCCACAGCCACCCCAGCCGGGGGCTCGGTGGGAGGGGGCTGTGCCCGGCCCCGTGGGGGTCAGTCTGCCACGGGGAAGCCCGGACTGAAACAACCCAACAAATAAAAATAAAAATCTTTTTTCTTTTTTTTTTTTTTTAAAAAAAAAAACAAAACCAAAAACCCCAAAGCCAAAGGAGGACTCTATATTTGGTCTAGAAATGTAAAAAGCGACATCCGAGAGGGAGGGCCGGAGCCCGGTGAGCCGCAGTGCAGGGCCGGCAGCTTTCGGGGTGCGCAGCCAGGATCCGTCCCGTGGGGCAGCCCCTCAGCGTTCCCGGCGGGGGTGGCCATGTGGGGACAGGGACTTCAGGCGGTGGCAGGATCCGGGCGAGCTTCTCGCCGGCAGCACCAACCCTCCGCGCCGGACACCTCCCCGGGCACCGCAGGAGCCACGGCTGGAAGGCGATTGACTGGGGGTGGCCGGGACCCGTCCCCGTCCCCGTCCCCGGGGCTGCTCCTTCCCCGCGGAGCCGCTCCCCGGCACCTCGGCGTCGGTGCTACGAGGCCAGGAGCGTCCAGACGACCGGCACCACCACCAGCGCGGCCGGCGGGACCCTGAGGCTGCAGCAGGAGTTGTTGCTGGTGAAAATGGGCTCCGGGGACTCGTAGAGGGAATCGTCTGCAGAAGGAGAGGGAGAAAGGGAGGCGTGAGCCCCTGGCAGGGGGGGGTGATGCTCGGCACCCCGGGGTCTGGGGTCCAATCCTGCCCTGGCAGGGGGTGGTGATGCTCAGCACCCCGGGGTTTGGGGTCTGGATGCTGCTGATGCATCACCCCCCACAGTGAGGAGCCGATCCTCCCCCCCCCAGATCCCTCCGGTTCCTGCCCTCTCTAACTGGGATTAGGCAGCGTTTCGCCCTGTCCCCTCCGAAACCCCCCCCGACAGCCCCCTGCACCCAAGATGGGTGCCCTCATACCAGGGGCATCAGCCAAGGTGGCCAGGGTGGCTCAGCTGTGGCCATGGCCAGGGACACCCACTCGCCAACAGCCCAGTGGTCCCACAGCCAAACCCCAACTGGTGGAAGCCCGGAGCGCGCTGGGGAACACATTAATCGATGTCTGAAGATCTCAACGGGCTCCCCAGGCTCAGCTCGCTCACGTTCGTTACTGGATTAAGGATTTTTATGGATTGGGAGCCAGGAAAAGCAGAGCCTGGCCCTGTCTGGGGGTGCCTCCCCCCACGCACCCAGTCCCCTTGTCCCCCCTCCCGGAGGGTCCCTCTGTGGGGTCACCCGAGAATGGGGTCCCCCTGTGCCGGGCACTTGGAAATGAGGAGGTTTCAGGGACTTGCCCCAGGGCTGGACCCAATCGAGGGGTCCCCAGCGCGGGATGGCTCTCAGAGAGCCCCCGCAGCCCCCGGGGCAGAGCCCCTCGCCCGTGGCAGCACAAAGGCAGCCCTTCCTCTGCCAGGCAGTGGCATAATAATAAATCCTGATATTATTAAAATACTAAAAAATAATATCGGGAGAGATTTTTTCCCCCTATTATGCCCTAGTCCTGAACAAAACAGAATGATTTTTTACAGATGGTTTCATTATATTGGGTTTTATTTTAAAGCCATGCAAATAAAAAAAAAAAAGAAAGACATCCTTTTAAACGGTGACATTTCGCAGGCACTCAGCCCTTCCCCAGGGAGAGCTGCTGCCATTTGCTAATTACACGTTAACAGGAGAAGAAAATTATTAATTTGTTTTTTTAAATAGCTGAGTTATTTGATTCTGAAAAGTAGCCACTGTGCAGAGATTATTATTTTTTTTTATTCCCCCCGCTCTGTCTAAAACCAGCAGTCAATGTCCACTGGGCAGGAGATGCGCCCGCCGCGGGGGCTCTGGCAGGGCTGCCGCCGCCGTCCCCCGCCACCGTCCCCACTCGCCCGGGGACCACCGGCCACCGAGAGCATCACCCTCGCCCTGTGGGGCAGGATGGTCCCCCCCCCCGGGCACCCAGGGCTCCCCCCGGCTCACTCACTCGTTGGCCGAACGTAGACCTTCAGCTTCAGGCAGGATTTGTCCACCGTGTTCGGGGAGGACGCGGCTGCAGAGAAGCAAAGGGGAGAGAAAGGGGGGGGTTAGGGGGGGCAGCGACTTGGACCCCACCACGGGGATGGGGCAGGGACCCCCCGAGGGTCCACGCTCACCGTGACCCCCTGTGGCATCACTGGGATGCCCGGAGCAGGGCTGGGAGATGGGTGGCCACATCCAGCCCCACCGCACGGGACCGGCGATGGGGGGTCCGAGCTGGGAGGGTACGGTCCCCACACGGTGACACCAACCTTAAAAGCCACCACGGGGGCTGCCCTGCCCTGGTGTGGGGGGGGCAAACCCTGCTCACCGAGTGCCCCCACCACGGGGGGAATATCCTGCAGGGATGCATTGGGTCCATGTCCCCCCTCCCGGGGTCACCACAGATAAATGCAGCGGTCCCAGCACAGCTGGAGCTTCCCTCTGGGGACAGGGGACGATGGCTCGGGTGGCTTTTGTCCCCATCGTGGAGGGGTGAAAGAGCACGGGCAGGGCTGCGCCCCCCCCCCCCCGGCTCTCCCCGAACAGGCAAAATGAGGATAAAGGCACAGAATAAAAAATAATACTCATTGGGAGGGAGAAAGGGAGTAATTGCAATAATTATCTTGGTGAAAGTCCCCTCTCAATATGAGAAAATGTGATTTTTATATATATGTTTTTAAAGGAATTTAATTTTCTTTTCTCCTTTTTTTTTTTTTTTTTTTTTTTGAATTAAAGAAGGGGTGAGAGCATTATTCGCAATAAAGTTTAATTTCAGCTGGGAGCAGGGGGAATCGGGATGCCGCTCACAGGAGAGCCAGCAGCCAGGGGCCAGCCCTGCCCAGGCACACGCCGTCCCCTCCAGTGGCACCGGGCTGGGGGAGGGACGCGGTGGGGTCCAGGGTCCCGGTGGGGATGGTGACACGGGGGACACCCCCTGCTGATTTATTTTTACCAAATAAAGCACGGGGCAACCGCAGAGGGGCCGCAGTCGGGTCCTTGTCCCCCACCCCCTGGCACCCCAGAGCCGTGCACCCACCTCCTGCACCCCCCGCCATGGGGGCCGTGCACCCACGGACCCCTCAACGATCACATCCTGCACTGGGGTCACCATCTTGCCGGTGCCACCGGTGCAGCTCCGGCACAGCCATTTCGGAGTGATGCCCAGGATGCTGCGGAGCTTCCCTGGGTTTTTTTTTGTCACCCATCCCTTTTCTTTTCCTCTTTGGCACTAAACCCCAAGCGGAGAAGGAGGAGGTGATGTGAGCTGTGCCCAGTGCCTGCTGTGCCACGCTGTGCCATGCCGTGCCACACCATGCCATGCTATGCTGTGCCGTGCTGAGCCATGCCATGCCGTGCCACACCATGCCATGCCGTGCCATGCCTTGCCATGCCTTGCCATGCCATGCCATGCCATGCCATGCCACACCATGCCACACCATGCCATGCTGTGCCACACCATGCCATGCCATACTATGCCATGCTATGCTGTGCTGTGCTGAGCCATACCATGCCACACCATGCCATGCCATGCCATGCCGATCCATGCCATGCTGTGCTGAGCCATGCCATGCCACGCCACGCCATGCCATGCCACACCATGCTATTCTGTGCCATGCTGAGCCATGCCATGCCATGCCATGCCGAGCCGTGCCAAACCACACTGCGGGCATCCTACAGCAGCCCCGTCCGCCGGCTCCGTCCCCAGGGCCAGCCCGTGCCCTTGACCCGGCCCCGGGAGCGCCAGCGCGTCCCCGTGCCCGCGAGGTTAATGGCATTCCAATTTGCCAGCTCGAGGAGGAGGTAATTTCTTTTCTTTCATGTCTGCTAAATACGGTTCCTCAAAGAGGCATAATTTCTAATGTTCCGCATGACATGAATTCTAACCGGTTTAGCAATGATCAGCTTCACCATTTACTTCTGTGTAATCTCTC